>NC_064621.1:433015901-433319115 GCF_023898315.1 Schistocerca nitens | reverse complement strand
AGAACAGATACCACCTTCATGGCCGTCCGCTGGGGCCGAGTGGTTCTAGGCGCTTCAGTCCGGAACCGCGCTGCTGCTACGGTCGTAGGTTCGAAGCCTGCCTTGGGCATGGATGTGTGTGATGTCCTTAGGTTAGTTAGGGTTAAGTAGTTCTCAGTCTTGGGGACTGATGACCTCAGATGTTAAGTCCCATAGTGCTTAGAGCCATTTGAACATTCTGAACCGTCTTCATGCAATACAGGATGGTCGGCGGCAGTCACACGGCCCACTCACGCTACAAGCCCATTCGTCGAGGCCCACGAACAAGACAGGCCGCGGCGCACGAAAGTAGGCCAGACCTCTCTCGCTCAGCTCAGCAGACAAGATGCAGTTCTAAACCTGTTAACTCGTAGGTGGATGTTTACGTACTAACGCGGATTGCATCTTCTACTGGAATCTCCTAATATGAAATCTTACTAACAGTACTTCAACGAAATTTAATATGAACACTCGATATAAATGGTATGACGGCTTTTTTATACCATTTAGTCTCTTCTGCTTAGCAATTCTCATTTCATACAAGAAGTGGTGCCTTACGTAACTGCTAATCATGTTGGCATGATTTTAATTTTATTGTGCCCCAGTACAGCGGTAACAAATTATAAGTAGACCAATGGACTTCCGATTATTGCAGGAGTAATAACAGTAAGACTCCATAACAGCGGATTCCAGTAGAAGACGCAGGTCTCGTTTGTACGTACACAACTAGTTACGAGTTAACAGGTGTAGAAAAGTAGTTTGCTGAGTTGAGGGACAAGCCTATCTTCGTGACGTACGCGCCGCGGCCTGTCTTTCTCCAGTGCCTCGCCGCTTCGCTATATGACGCTACGCAGACGCTGCTTAGTCGCGGCTCTGTCAACATCCTTTATGCTTAGATCAGAGAACCTCTTCGTTGTTGACACTGAGAGCCGGACACTATTTCTTGCTGCATTATTTGTAATGAGTCTTTGTATCGTTGAGAAATTAAGGCTGTTTACTGTGTTTAAGTTGCTGCTAATAATTTCTGCTCCCGTCCATCTTTCCTACGACGGCAGTTGCTGCATCACTCACAAGGGAACCTCCCCAACGCACCCCCCTCAGATTTAGTTATAAGTTGGCACAGTGGATAGGCCTTGAAAAGCTGAACACAGATCAATCGAGAAAACAGGAAGAAGTTGTGTGGAACTATGAAAAAAATAAGCAAAACACACACAAACTGAGTAGTCTATGGGCAAGATAGGCAACATCAAGGATCGTGTAGGCTCAGAAGCGCCGTGGTCCCGTGGTTAGCGTGAGCAGCTGCGGAACGAGAGGTCCTTGGTTCAAGTCTTTCCTCGAGTGGAAAGTTCACTTTCTTTATTTTCGCAAAGTTATGATCTGTCCGTTCGTTCATTGATGTCTCTGTTCACTGCAATAACTTTAGTGTCTGTGTTTTGCGACCGCACTGCAAAACCGTGCGATTTGTAGACGAAAGGACGTGCCTCTCCAATGGGAACCGAAAACATTTGATCGCAAGGTCATAGGTCAATCGATTCCTCCACAGGAAAACACGTCTGATATATTCTATACGACACTGGAGACGGCATGTGCGTTGTCGACCCACCCAACTTGTACACTTGGCGAATGGGTAAAAAGATTCTTCTACCTTGCCCGATTTAGGTTTTCTTGTGGATGTCATAATCACTCCAAAAAAAGTGATGACGAACAGATAATAATTGTCTGAAAATAAAAAAATTAAACTTTTCATTCGATGGAAGTCTTGAACCAAGGTCCTCTCGTTCCGCAGCAGCTCACGCTAACCACGGGACTATGGTGTTCCCGAGTTAAGATTGCCCTTGATGTTGGCTATACTGCACATAGACTACGCAGTTTGTATATTTTGCTTATTTTTTTGATAGTTCCACACAACTTCTTCCTGTTTTCTCGATTGATCTGTGTTTAGTTTTTCAAGGCCTATCGACTGTGCCAACTTATAACTAAATATGAGGGGGGTGCGATGGGGAGGTTTCCTTGACAGCAGCTCACTTCTCCTTACTGTTGTGTTCACAGGGGTACACAACAGGTGCTGGCTGGCAGTGCTGGAGTACGCCACTGGCGCACACAAACGTACACGTAGACATAAACAAGGCGCCACTCACGCGTCGTCCTTCAGCCAGCAGCGCGGCGGCCAGCACGCCCTCCACTTAGGGCAACGTCATTGTGAACCGATCGTGAACGTCTACGGCGATAAACGTTCGGCGTACTCTCCTTAAATATGAAACAGAATGAGTCTGCCCCACAGTGTGCAGCGTTTCCCAGTAGTTCTCATAAATGGAGCAGATTCCGATCAGCATTCAACAAAAACGAATAGTACTACTGTTACCATTTTAGTTTTGGCACAGTGTGCAGGCCAGAAAAATGTTTTCAGCATTATGAATTGCGAAATAGGAGAAACGGAAAGAGGCAGATACAAATGCAGCCAAATGTTCTGCCACAGATGTTCGTGGAACAAAAAAATGGTTCAAATGGCTCTAAGCACTATGGGACTTATTATGCTTATCCATTACGGATATTTTAGAACCGTGACTGTATATTAATGTAAATAAATTATACACAACAGCAACCAGTCACTTTTTTCATTAATAATGCTTTATTACATTAGCCGGTTTTCGAACCCTTTCAGGTTCATCTTCAGATGATTTCGGGAGAATCCGGGAAGCTACATCATTATTGGTAGTAGCATAATGCTGGGTGCTGGTTTGCGACAGTATAGGCGGCTTTTTTCGTATCTGTCTGCATCCATTTTGAAGTCCAGAACACTTTCACACAAGATATATTAGTTCACACTTTAACAGTGACACTTCACCAGCATCCAGCATGCGCAAGTGTTCAAAAGTCATAATATATATAGCAGTTCATGAGAAATTACAAAACTCCGCCATCTCTCTCCCCACATCAACCACTGCTGGCGGCTCACCTCCAACTGCGCAACGCTACGCGCTGTTCACAGCCAGCTGCCTAACACTACAATGGCGAGTATTACAACAATGCAAAGCAGCCACAGACTGCACACAGCACAGCTAGTGATTTTCATACAGAGGTGGCGTTACCCATAAAAAAACCTAAACAGCCTACTTACATAGCCCCCATGCTCCCCACAAAAAATTTTACAAATTGTTTTGGGCACTGGGCAATACATATTTGTTAAAATTTTTCATAATCGTAATTACAATAACAAAGAAATCAAATGCACACACTTATTGATACAATGTTGGTCAAAAGCTAAAATTTTCTCACAGTCCATAAAGATAGTCCTGATCATTCATCATAATAGTAATTACAGTTTTTTTTCACAAAGTCTCATTAGTAAAAGAAATTGCACACAGAAGTAGTGGATTTCCATGCAGTCTAGTAGTGTTGTCCTTCCAACGGAAAGACAGTGCTGACTCTTGACATGCTGACAGGTAATGGGCCACAACAGAGCAAACCCACAGCGGAGTCAATCGAAGTTTTGAAGAATATCGTTTGGTAGGTCATCACAGAGCAGACCCACTGCAGTCCTGGTAGAGATTACGGTATTGGTGGGCCACCAGAGGCGCAGGCCCACTGCAGTCCTTGTAGAAATAATGGTACTGGTGAGTCAGCAAAGGTGTAGACCCACTGTAGTCCTTGTAGAAATGGCCCGCAGCCATCTGTTGTGACTGTGCAGGTGCACAATCACCATTGAAGAGTCTTACGGACAATATAGCAAGTCCATAAACCACCACTTGTGCACTCACAAAGTTTTTGGACTTGTCCTTAGAACCAGCAATGCTGTTATCCAGTCCCTTGCTGAATTATTAACACATGTGCAAACACTAACAGTCCCTACTTCTCACATATTGTCCATATGCTATGACCAACAGAAATGTGTGCAGTGAAATGTAACTTACAAGTTAATAATATGATGAACTGGTGTCAATTACAATTTTATAACATGAGAATACAATTACAAAGATACAGAAAACATCATTAAGAACATAGCAATACAGATAACATTTGTAGTAATAAAGGCTTTACAAAAGAATAAAATATACCTATACATCAGTGTTACAGGAATTATGACATAAGTTCATACATAAAAGATCAGAATAACTTTTGAAACATCAACTTCACACCTAAGCATTAAAACAGAACAGAATAAATAATGTCTAAACATCTTTACAAAGAAAATAACACATTATCAGAAAAATTCAACAACATAGCTCCTATTAGCTTAACACATTAAGACAGGAAAAACACAACTACCCAAGGGTACACAAACACATAGTGGGATAACACAAGGAAAGGTCAGGGTTTGTTTTACTGCAGTATTTTGCAAACAAAACTTTCTTTACTTCTAGGAGATCTCCCTTCGTTCTTCATTATTTCCAAAAAGTCCTATCTATACCTGCTTTCTGTACTTTTTTGTATAACTTCTCAATGCATTTCTTCCAATTCATCGCAACGCAGTCTCTTATATAGTCTACCCCCTCTTAAGCTAACTTAAATCTACTGAGCTCAGATGCTAAACTAAGGAATGAGGCAATGCAGCAGCACAAAACAATTAACACAAACAGCAATGATAAAAAAATACAAAAGGCAAAGCAAGCAGCATAAATTACAACTAATATAAGGCAATGAGCAGCAAACAAGAAAAATAAATCGGTAGTAAAACTGGCTTAAAAGAATAATACAAAGTGAAATTTAGTAGCACTATGCATGGCAACCAGCATAACTTACACCTAAACATGACAAAGTTCAAGCAGAAAAAGTATTACACTAAAAATGGCCATGTCTAATACCTACGTCACATCTTAACACTAGAGTGATGCAGCACAATTTATTCTACAAAAGAAATTACCAAGTATTTGAAAACAAAATTATATATACAGTTACTCTTATTAATCCCTTCTTATTGTTCTTTCCTTTCCAAGTGCTCCTTTTTCGAAGAACGTGGATAATAATATTATTATTTAATAGATCTATTGACAGAAAGTTTTCACATTAGCAAATGCATTTAATTTTATTTTATAAAACCAATGCTGCAACACAGCTGGAAAACAGATATCAAATGAAATAAGCAACTATGCACAAAGCATAAAAATATCATTCAATAGTCAAGTGGCATTTCATAAGTTAGTAGAAATTCTCTCAATTCTCGTAGAAATACGCTTGTCATAATCAGGTGTGCAGATGTAAGTATCTTTCCAAGTAATGAGCGTGTCGTACATGCGATGCTTTCTACAAAGGAATGTCAACAGCGAGGATAATGGCCTCTTTTTTTTCACCTAATGGCTGTTTCTCCAGGTGGCTGGCACAGGTGCCCGCTCAAGACGCATTATGTCAAGGTCACTTACCTTTCTTACCGAAATATTTACGACATCAGTTTCCGCTACAGTGGCAGTCTCGTATAAAAATATTTCACAGGTCAAGAATTTGCGTTACAAATCTGTAGAAACAAAATCCTATTGATATAACAGTGTCCAAAAAGTTTTTGTCAGCATTGTAATACATTCACGCATTTACATACATTTCATAACTCTTAAAGTACGATTCTTGGTTTCCAACAACCTGTTTCACAAACCAGAGTGAGTCCCTAACCACTACTCATTATTCCTTACCTTATTCGTCGACACTTCTTCAATATTTTATGATAACAGATATGTAGCATACTCAAATAACTCATATAGCATCAGCTTATTGATCATAAACATACCGCAACAGCATAATACACATAGTCATCGTACTAATATCATAACACCTCAGTCAACTCTCAAAATCTTCGTAGCTTCCTCCAATAATTTCAAAACCTAAAAAAAATTCTCTGCTCATGTCAAAAGTGTCATCTGCCTCAAACGTACTTTAAAAATCGTGATCCCATACCAAATATATCATTCAAGGCTCTCATAATATCACAATGGGTCCAAAAAGATATGAACAGTTCACAAAGTACAGACAAAATACAATTTCGTAAGTGTGAAGTTATCCAACTGTGTAATTATGTAAACATCTGTCACTGATGTAGTAAAAAAAGTTTTTTTCTCTGTTAAATGATCAGGTAGCTGTGTAATTTATGTGTTAGAGAAATATGGTACCAATGTGTAAAGTTGTATAAGCAAATACCATATTAGCTAGGGCTCCTTGTGCTTGCCAAACACATGGTACACAAAGTAAGCGTGTACCTCCCTGAGGATTAATGTAATTATACCCTCAGGTGTTACAGATTATTGCAATGGAATAAAATGTATCACGGAAAACTTTCTTTGTAATTCAAAAACCTTTAAAAATAAATGTTTTAAGTATAAAATTAATCACTCAAATACATGTACTGTAGCGCTAAACTGTGCGTCTTGTTGTAAGATAATCTCTGTGGAAGTGTTGTAGTTGTCGTCCTCCGAAAGCTAAGTTCTGCAGAAGTCAATGTACTTACCTCATGATAAACAAAAGTGAAATGCTTTGTGTATAGATATCTTAGTTATTACGCTTTTTGCCGTGATGAAGAAAGTACTGTGCTGTAACGTATTATTGTGCTACAGAAAAGGCAGTCTCATTGTAGCTATACCACAAAAGTTACTACTAAAACATATTTTACTTTCCAGAATAATTCAAAAAAACTGTGCAGATATAAAGCAGATACAGCACAAAAGCAACAATGTAAATTGTGTCACACATTAGTAGCGTCGTGATATAATTGTGTAGCTGTCAAAGAAACCAAGTGCTAAGTCATCTTCAATCCCACAGAAAGTACTTCAAATAAAGAATGTATTTTCAAGTAAACCAAAATGTTACATGAAAATCTCATTAGCAGTGCCGGTATATGTTCTAAGTATGTGAGCCTGATAGTTGTTACGTAATCGTGCAACAAACAAGCAAGAATGCACACACACAATAACACTGTGTCGTCTGTTCACAATAACAATGCATTCGTAATTTCTGTTTAAATAAGTTCTCTTGGTTCTTGACTGGATATTTAACTTCAAACATTGTTGCATGTTAACAGTTTCTTAAGTCTTACAAAGCATACTAGTAATGTAAAGTGAAAATTTATATGGCAAAGACAAAGTTAAAAAGCAGATTATCTTTCAATAAACGGTTTTACATGTGAAATGTGGTGTAAACCTTTACTCTTCCTAGTACGCAGAGTTTCAACTTCAACGCAATTATCATGTGGTATACGTCGGATTCTGTAAGGTCCATTGTAAACTAGAAAGAATTTGTGACTCAAGTGTTTCTTCTTATGTGACAATGAATGAGCTTTAATGAGAACTTTCTGACCAATACATAATTTCTTTGCATTTGTTTTACCGTGTAGTTTTCTGCTTTTGTCTGCTGCAGATTTTATATTTTTAATAGCCAAATCAATTATGTCTTTGTGTCGAAGTTTACGTGTATTCGGGAAAGGTACAAGCTCTCTGATTCTGTTCGGTGGTTTTTCATTCTTCAGTACAAGAGTAGGTGGTAAAGCAGTGGAGTCATGAGGCATTTCATTCAGCACGTTTTGAAATAAGTGTAAATATCTGTCCCAATGCTGATGCTTTCTGTGACAATAAAGTCTGCAAAGCTTATTGATTTCTTTCATAATCCGTTCAGATGGGTTACAATGTGGTGAGTACAATGAAATAAAAACAGGTTTAATTTTATGGTTGCGAAGCATGCGTGACCAAACAGCAGATCTGAATTGCGGTCCGTTATCTGAAATGACTTTAGCTACGTGGCAAACTTCACGTAAGAAATTTTTAACAAAGGCGTTGGATACAGATCGTCCAGTGGCTTTACGTAACGGAGTGAAAGAAACAAATTTGGAAGTAAGTTCAACAGCGACTAGAACGTACGAAAATCCATTCGATATTCTGACAAGGGGTCCCAACAGATCAACTGCAGCAAATTCTTTTAATTTAGAAGGAATGATAGGAAACAACGGAGCACGATGTGAGATAGTAGATGGTTTCGCCTTTTGACAAAGTTTACAAATAGACAAGACTCTTCGAATTCTCTTTTCCATATTGTTAAAATAACAAGTCGTTCGAAGAATATGATAACATTTTCGTGGACCAAAATGTGCGTAGCTGAAATGAATGTACCAAATGAGCTTATTAACAAAATCGTCAGGAATGCAAAGTACCCATAGCTTGTCATCAACAGTGCAGCGTTTGAACAGTATGTTGTTTCTAACCAGATAATAATGCCGAACTGTGTGTGTGTCTTTTCATGCCATTTGCTTTTGATGTCTTTCCAAATCGGATCTTTATCTTGTTCATGAGCAATGTCCTCTAAAGATGTGGTGATGAAGTTTTCAAAGGCGACTTTCTGAATGTAAAGAATACTGAAATTTTTCTCGAGTTTGCCTTCTGTGTTACTTTTCTCAAGCCCAGCCGGTGCGCGTGACAGTGCGTCCGCAACAATGTTCTCCTTGCCGGGAATGTAGACTATTGTGAAGTGGAATTCTTGCAGAAACAATGTCCAACGTTTTAACCTGTCATGATTTAATTTTGAAGACATAAGAAATTGTAATGCACGATGATCACTGTATACTTTTACGTGCTTACCAGAAAGAAAGAAACGGAATTTGTTAAATGCCCAAACGATTGCTAAAGCTTCTAATTCAGTAACTGAATAATTTTTTTCAGATTTTGTTAGCACTCGGCTAGCAAAAGCAATGGTTTTCTGAACAGTAGTGTCATTTTCTGTGGCTTCTTGAAATAAATGGGCACCAAGACCGACTTTAGAAGAATCCGTGCTAAGGCAGAAATCTTATGACAGATCTGGATGAGCTAGTATTGGCGCGTTAAGTAGCGATTCTTTCAAAGAATTGAATTCCAACTGTGCTTATTGGTCCCAGTTCCAAATAGTATTTTTTCCAGTGAGAGAACAAAGTTTTGGTGTAACAAGAATTTGCATATTCAGAAAACGACGGTAAAAATTTACAAGACCTAGAAAACTGCGGACTTGTTTTTTTGTGGATGGAGCTGGAATGGCTCTTACTGCTTCTAACTTTTCAGGATCCGGCTGAATGCCTTCAGAAGAAATAATATGTCCCAAAAACCTTACCTTTGACCTACCGAATTCAGACTTTTCCAAGTTAACTGTAATTCCAGATTCTGCAAAAATACGTAACAAACTGTTGAGGATGCGATTATGTTGTTCCCATGAAGCTTCTGCTATTAGAATATCGTCCACATATAAGGTGATGTGACGTTTGAAGAACTCAGGTAATATGGAATTTAGCCCGCGAATGAATGCAGCTGAAGAAATGTTCAAACCAAAGGGAAGTTTCCGAAACTGATAACAAACGCCGAAACAAGGGAAAGCTGTGTATTTTCTACATTCTGGATGAAGTTCGATCTGATAAAAGCTGGATCTGAGATCAATGAAAGACAACACTTTTACACCATTAAAATTTTGAAGAAGTTCTTCCAACGTTTGCGGCCTGTCTGTTTCACGAATAATGATAGTATTGATTTGTCTCGAATCGAAGACAAGTCTGATCGATCCATTTTTCTTCTCAACAACATGTAATGGATTGTTGTATGAGCTTACTGCAGGCTCAATAATGCCCTCGTCAAGCATAGATTGTATTTCTGTTCTAACACGGTCCCTATAATGTGCTGGAATTACATATGGTCTAACACAAAATTTAGTATGCTCACGAACACGAAATTGGTATTGAAATCCCTTGATTGTTCCTGTTTTATGAGTAAAAACTGTGGAATGTTCTTGTAAAATCTCAAAAAGGTCCTGCCTATCAGTGTCATTACAATTCTCAATTGTTTGAATTTTATTCTGAATTAACTCATTAATTTCAAATATGCTGTCGATATCATCCCTGTCAGTACTTGCAGAGTGATTGTTAGTGTCTAGTTCCGTAGAAAATTCCGAACTGTTGTCTAACAGAGGGTAAAACCGATTAATTTCATCATGGTTTGAGAGCCAATCTTCAAATTTCAAAGCTATTGACTTACCTTCCTTCTCTAAACTTATTTCAGCATCGTGAAAGTTTAAGATTGCTTTGTATTCATTCAAAAAGTCTACCCCCAATATAATTTCCGTCGACAATAATGGAACAATAAGAAAGCTCATAGAGAAGCTGTGGTTTGGGCAAAAGAATTCTAAATTGGTTTGTTGGCGTACATCTACACTTTTTCCAAAGATTGCACCTTGTAATTTAATCTTACGTAACGGAAGTGTGGGGCAATCGTTCAATTTGTTGCATTTGCTAAAAGCTGTTTCACTAATTACTGAAATGGGACTGCCAGATTCAAGTACTGCTGTAAATTTTACGTCATTTACAGTAATGTGAATCACAGGATATGCAATGTTGTTATGTTTTATGTCGTGTTCTTGGAGTAAGATGTCCCTAATGTCTTCCATTTTTACGTAATTACTAGCTACGGCAGCTGCGTCGTTAGTTTCATACGTACGTTTTGTGGCTGCCAGCGGTATGAGTCATTCCCTATTGTCTCTTTGTTGGCGCGCGTCGTTATTGGGGTTTGGAGACCTAACTTCTACAAATTCACTTTGTCGAGAGGGCCCTGCTCTGTTTGAATCCCGCCAGTTCTAATGCAGTTCAGGTTTGTCATTACAATCATATCGTATGTCGTCATGTCGGTAGATTCCATAGTTTCTTTCTTGTCGGTCACGTGGTGGAGAATTTCTCCCTAAGTTGTAACTGCGCGCTGGACCGTTGCATCTAAAGTTATTCTGTCCCCTTGATAATAATTATTTTGGTTCCCATATTGTCTGTTTCTCTGATTGTCTCTGTGATAGTCATTACCGCGGAGAGTTGATCTTTCCCTGTAATTATTACTACTCTGCCAACGGTTGTCATACGGGTGGTGTCTGTTTTGGTCACGATTTACGTTGTAAGAATAGCCTTGTCGTGTCCATTTATTATTCCTTTCATCGCGGAAATGTGACGGATGTGATCTGTAATTGTTATGTTCCTTTTTTCACGTTCCGCGACTGTCAGTGTCAATTTCCAGTTCTTGTAAGAGCCCCTGAAAAGCTTCAATGTCGTCTTTGCAACGTCCTGCCAAAATAATATGTCGTAAATGTTCAGGTAATTTGATTAAGCAAATGCGGACGAGTTCTGAGGGGCTGTAAGGGTTTGACAGGTACTGATTCTTGTGCAACATGTCTTCAAAATATTTCACAAGACTGGAAAATTCAGATTGTTCGAAACGTTTCATCATTATGAGGCTGTGTTTTACTCGGTCTTGTGTAGCTTGAGACCAATATGCAGAGAGGAAGGCATGATAAAATTCTCCTTCACTGTGGCAATCGTGAATGACCGATCGCATTCTTACAGCTGGTTCATTCTCTAAGTAGCCACACATAAATTCTAATCTGTGCTCCAATGACCAGTTGGGAGGAAAACAATGAGAGAATTGATGGAGCCACGCTTGTGGATGAATGTCGTTGCCAGAATTCTTAAATGTTTTGAATTTACTTGTAGTAATGAACAGCTTATAGTCAAAGTCATCATGTCGGCGAGTAGCATATCGGTCATTGTTAGGTCGTGTCGGCCGTTCCATCTCAAAATTCGGTGGACATTGCCAATTTCTTTCATAACTTCCGAAATGCCCTGTGTTATTATTTTGCGGCTTTTCCGTATTTCTAAGTCCCTCTTCCCGTGTTGGATCGCGAGTGTCCTCTGAAATACGTAATTCTTGTATTACCTGTGTAAGCTGATCTTGTACTTCCCGGATTTCTCTTTGGTGTTGCGTATTAATTTGATTCAGATTTTGTTTCAGTTTCCTAATTTGTTCGCTCTCTTCTGTGTCATTAAAGACTACCGGTTTTGTGTCATTCAGATTATCATCTACCTTCGTAGATAAATTATTTAGCTGATCCGAAAGTTCAACTACTTTCTCTGATAATGTACTAATTTCCTCCATGTGTCTTTCTACTGTGTCCTTTAGGTTTTCCTGAGTTTTTGCAAGTTACGTAACCGAATCGGTAGACGCAACTGAGTCAATTTTAGCTTGCAAGGTCTCATGATTTTCATGAACAATATTTTGCAGTTCTTTTATGGCTGCTTCGTGATTCTGTAATGCATTTTCATGCCGCGAAAAAATAGGTTGAAATTGCTCACAAATTTGAGTTTTTACGTCATTACAGACTTTTTGACATTTCGATTCAATGTAACTCAGTAGTTAAATCTTCACGTGTTTGTTCAAGCGTGGTGTGAAGATTTTGTTCCATTGCGTCTAACTGTTGCTGTGTTTGTCTCTGGTGTTGTTCCATTGTGTCTAACTTTTGAAGATTTTGTTCCATTGTGTCTAACTTTCGAAGATTTTGTTCCATTGTGTCTAACTTTCGAAGATTTTGTTCCATTGTGTCTAACTTTTGAAGCTTTTGCTGTATTTGTCCCATTTGTTGTATTAATTGTAATAACAATGCACTGGTGTCTGGAACATGTTCCTCAGTGCTTTTCGGCAGTGAATTTGCACCGGCAATATTCACATTTTGACAAGTGGAAAATGTGTCTTGACTCATTTGAGAAAACGGTGAGGACCCAAAACCTGAATCTACAATATTTGCAAAATTGTGTCCTGTCATTCCCGATTCCTGAGGCGAGCTGTTGCCGACCGATCGATCGATAATGCTTCCCTCTTCACTAATTGTTTCACTGTCCACGTCATTGTTTGCCGCCCGCTCCATTTCCCTATGCACAGTTACCAAATTACTACTTTGAACATCAGTTAATTCATTACTCGGTGGCGCTAACACACTGCTTTCGTTTTCACTGTCATTTCTCAGTTTACTTTGGAGCCTAGTATTACGTTTTTCACACGCCATTATTGTCACAGTATTTCACACGACAACACAGAAAAACACAATTTGAAGTGCAAAAATAAGAGAACACATTAACATAACACTGAAAATAATATCTAGTTAATTGCAGCTGCGAAATACTTGGTGCAAATCTACATGCATGCCACAACTGTTTTACTGTACAACAATGAAAGACTGCAACTACAAAGGAGATTTGCTCTACAATTACACGTTAGCAATAAACAAAAGCTACACTAATTACACAAACTACAAGAAAAAAATCAGAAGATTCCAGTGAGATATCCTGGCAGGGTCGCCATATGAAACGTTCCCTTAGAAAAATTTTACAGGACTGTCCTTAACCTGACACACAATATTTTTAGCGCAACGCAATCTGACTTTCAAAAAATCCCTACGAAAGAATGGCCCTGACTAACATTAACCTATGCGTTTCACAAATCGCTTACCTCACAAAAATCTTGGTTACTCGAACTACTGCAATACAGCAGGCGCCACTACTGCCAGCTAAATAAAAGATTCAAACTATGGAAGGCACTAACTACTGATAGGGATAGTTAGCAAATGAAAGATATTAATAGAGAACAAACACTGTATTTACCTTAATAGTCATAATATATATAGCAGTTCATGAGAAATTACAAAACTCCGCCATCTCTCTCCCCACATTCACCACTGCTGGCGGCTCACCTCCAACTGCGCAACGCTACGCGCTGTTCACAGCCAGCTGCCTAACACTACAATGGCGAGTATTACAACAATGCAAAGCAGCCACAGACTGCACACAGCACAGCCAGTGATTTTCATACAGAGGTGGCGTTACCCATAAAAAAACCTAAACAGCCTACTTACAGTATGTGATGTCCTTAGGTTAGTTAGGTTTAAGTAGTTCTAAGTTCTAGGGGAATGATGACCTCAGAAGTTAAGTTCCATAGAGCTCAGAGCCATTTGAGCCATAATTAGGGATGTCTGTTGATCGTCGATATTTACAATAAATTGATGTTTGGAGTTTAATAATCCATATCGTAAAATCAATAATGAAGTCTTTCAAACATTGTAAAATTATGTTACAGACAAAAGAGTTAACTTTGATGATACAAAATAAATTAGGCAACTTACTGTGAGTTAGGTTTTCGTTATTTAAACAAACACATCTCATAAAAACACCAGTGCAACACTCTCTCGACTGTCAAACGTAGCCATGGGGTAGGGGGGAAGCGGGGAGCAATATTTTTGAATGAACCAAGGCAGAAAGATTCACTGTTGTTGTGTCTAAGCCTGGGCTAAAGGATTTCATTGTTCATTCAGTGCATGCTTTCATGGCTTCAAGTAGAGAGTGCCGGTTTTTTTTAAGTCTTAAGAAGAATGATACTTCGAATTACGTAAGTACATTTTTTGTCTAAGATATGTAAGACTATATTTGGTCCACGTAAATATAAGTGCTATTTTCGTTTGTTGCTTTGAAATATACTTATTACGAATAATGCATGTTGTATGTTTACTGGGGACCTAGAAACGACGGAGAGGCTCCGTTCCCGCCGCACCCGCAATGGTCCACAACCCCACGACGACTACCGCAGTCCACTTCACCCCTCCGCCGCGGTTCGGCCCCCCGTGGACCCCTCAGGGAACGTCTCCCACCAGACGAGTGTAACCCCTATGTTTGCGTGGTAGAGTAATGGTGGTGTACGCGTACGTCGAGAACTTGTTTGCGCAGCAATCGCCGACATAGTGTAGCTGAGACGGAATAAGGTGAACCAGCCCGCATTCGCCGAGGCAGATGGAAAACTGCCTAAAAACCACCCACAGACTGGCCGGCTCACCGGATCTTGACACAAGTCTGCCGGGCGGATTCGTGCCGGGGACAAGGCGCTCCTTCCCGCTCCGGAAAGCTGTGCGTTGGACCGATCGGCTAACCGGGCGGGCGCGAATAATGCATACTTACAAACATCTTTCATTTTCACGCGCTCTGTGTCAGAATTAAAGATGATTACCAAATCATTCGGCAGTGTAGGAAAGTCGTATTCACTAACGAGTGATACAGCGATTGTTCATACTTTATTTTGTATTTTTCAGGATGTACGGTGTTACGAAATGTATTACAGAAATGGAGAAGGATTCTTTGTTGTGTTAAATGTGGTTTGAGCAGTAAGAATCAATTTATTGTTCCTGGATCATTACTAGAAACACCAACAGACAATAAAAAAAGCATTACAATATGTAGAAAAAACAATTTCAGGATGTGTAATGTTAATTATTGCTGTGTTTATTGATTAATGCTTAAAATATTAGAGTATTTGTATGCTGCTTCTTACACCGTTCGTCATTAAATATCTACGGTTTGCAGACAATTATCGTCGACCATCGACGTTGAGACGTCAGTGATGAAATCAGCACCGATAATTTACCAACATTGCACGCACCTACATAGGAGATCTCGTGTGGGTCAGAGTATCATTACGAGCGTGGTACACATAGTATGGTGCTTCGGACTTATGCTGTGGATGTAGAGAGGATGCAATTAGAGCGAAGACGAGGGCAAGAACGAAAATGCAGGGGACTGAAGGCGTTATGAATGCTTTAGGAGCGAGTGGGCAGGTGAAGCGAATGCCACGGCCCGCGCCGTGTTAATTTAAGAGCCCACCACGGACGGCCTCGCAGTGCCAGACAGCGCGGGGCCGCGTGACGTCAGCAGCCAGGGCCGAACCAGCGCATGCGCCGTGGTTCCCACTGGCTGCTTCGAAGCGAGCTGGAATCGCGACGAGGAAACGATTCTGCACACGCGCAGAGCAGCTGCCGACAGAAATACAGCGGGAGGAGCCCCGTGGCGTCATGTCTCCTGCATCCTAAAATAGACGCCATATTACTCACTGCCTGCAAGCTCCCTACACTTCCGAAGGTTTTCAAGCAGGAGATGCAGAGTTCTTCCTCATTGTGGCGATGTTTTATTTTTGTTACTCTTCGCCGCGCGGGATTAGTCTATGGCGCTGCAGTCATTGACTGTGCGGCTGGTCCCGGCGGAGGTTCGAGTCCTCCCTCGGGCATGGGTGTGTGTGTTTGTTCGTAGGATAATTTAGGTTAAGTAGTGTGACCCCCCCCCGTGGACCATGGACCTTGCCGTTGGTTGGGAGGCTTGCGTGCCTCAACGATACAGATAGCCGTACCGTAGGTGCATCCACAATGGAGGGGTATCTGTTGAGAGGCCAGACAAACATGTGGTTCCTGAAGAGCGGCAGCAGCCTTTTCAGTAGTTGCAGGGGCAACAGTCTGGATGATTGACTGATATGGCCTTGTAACACTAACCAAAATGGCCTTGCTGTTCTGGTACTGCGAACGGCTGAAAGCAAGGGGAAACTACAGCCGTAATTTTTCCCTAGGGCATGCAGCTTTACTGTATGATTAAATGATGATGGCGTCCTCTTGGGTAATATATTCCGGAGGTAAAATAGTCCCCCATTGGGATCTCCGGGCGGGGACTTCCGGGCGGGGACTATTAAAAAGGGAAATGGATAGGTTAAAGTTAGATATAGTGGGAATTAGTGAAGTTCGGTGGCAGGAGGAACAAGACTTTTGGTCAGGTGAATACACGGTTATAAATACAAAATCAAATAGGGGTAATTCAGGAGTAGGTTTAATAATGAATAAAAAAAATAGGAGTACGGGTAAGTTACTACAAACAGCATAGTGAACGCGTTATTGTGGCCAAGTTAAACACGAAGCCCACGCCTGCTACAGTAGTACAAGTTTATATGCCAACTAGCTCTGCAGATGACGAAGAAATTGATGAAATGTATGATGAGATAAAAGAAATTATTCAGGTAGTGAAGGGAGACGAAAATTTAATAGTCATGGGTGACTGGAATTCAAGAGTAGGAAAAGGGAGAGAAGGAAACATAGTAGGTGAATATGGATTGGGGCTAAGAAATGAAAGAGGAAGCCGCCTGGTAGCATTTTGCGCAGAGCATAACATAATCATAGCTAAAACTTGATTTAAGAATCATGAAAGAAGGTTCTGTACATGGAAGAACCCTGGATATACTAAAAGGTATCAGATAGATTATATAATGGTAAGACAGAGATTTAGGAACCAGGTTTTAAATTGTAAGACATTTCCAGGGGCAGATGTGGACTCTGATGACAATCTATTGGTTATGAACTGTAGATTAAAACTGAAGAAACTGCAAAAAGTTGGCCGGCCGGTGTGGCTGTGCGGTTAAAGGCGCTTCAGTCTGGAACCGCGTGACCGCTACGGTCGCAGGTTCGAATCCTGCCTCGGGCATGAATGTGTGTGATGTCCTTAGGTTAGTTAGGTATAAGTAGTTCTAAGTTCTAGGGGACTGATGACCACAGAAGTTAAGTCCCATAGTGCTCAGAGCCGTTTGAACCATTTTTTTTTTTTTTTTTTTTTTTGCAAAAAGTTGGGAATTTAAGGAGATGGTTGTTAACATCGAGTATCGATTTAAGTGTCAGGAAGTCGTTTCTGAATGTATTTGTATGGAGTGTAGCCCTGTATGGAAGTGAAACGTCGACGATAAATAGTTTAGACAAGAAGAGAATAGAAGCTTTCGAAATGTGGTTCTATAAAGGATGCTGAAGATTAGATGGGTAGATCACATAACTAATGATGAGGTATTGAACAGAATTGGGGAGAAGAGGAGGTTGTGCCACAACTTGACTAGGAGAACGGATAGGTTGGTAGAACATGTTCTGGGACATCGAGGGATCAGCAATTTAGTATTGGAGGGCAGCGTGGAGGGTAAAAATCGTAGAGGGAGACCAAGAGATGAATACACTAAGCAGATTCAGAAGGATGTAGGTTGCAATAGGTACTGGGAGATGAAGAAGCTTGCACAGGACAGAGTAGCATGGAGAGCTGCATCAAACCAGTCTCAGGACTGAAGACCACAATAACAAACCGTTTATGATATACGAGGAATGTTGTGAATGTTAAGTCCCATAAGATTTCACACACATTTGAACATTTTGTTACTCTTCACTTGCCGCTGATTAACTTGCCGCTGATTACGTGTAAATTCACCCTTATTTTTTTATTGACCATGTGCGTTTTTCGTTAGCATGATTCCAAAGTTATGAAATTACGTATTCTCACCATTAGTCAGCCTATTATTTCGGTTAAGATGACATTTGCATCACGTTTTAGACCGAATTTGATGGACAGTCATAAAGTTTTAATTATCATCTGGGAAAAATAAACTTGATCATTAATTCTAAAATTTTTGGTGTCAGAACACACTTCTTCAACCGTACAAGCACCCCGCCCGCCATCCTCCCCCTTCGCCCAGCCATGAAAATCTCGAATTTGGTTTTTTGACAGCTTGTGATAAAACGTACAGAGAGAAAACATTTTTTACAAAATACTGTTTTGAAATTCAAGTTTTTAAAACACAATTTCTTATAATGAAAGCAATAAAACCTCAAGGTTTAACATAAACACAGGTGCTATCCTGTCTGTCGCCGGAGCCGTGTCACTTTGCTTCGTATTTCTGCTCGATTACATAACGGCACAAGCCGCTAGTCTTTGTCACTATGACGTTATGTTTTCAATTGCTGCCAGCTGCAAAGTTCAAAGAGTTGCACTGTAGCTACTCTGTGAACGTGTGTCCAGCATTAATTAATAAAGCATTTAGCGATGAGTGACGATGAAGCGTCTCCTAGCCCATCGGGGTCACGTTCAATTCCGACTTTCCGAAGAGTTAGGGGAAAAAAAGCACAATGTGACATGAGACACGGAGTTAAATGTTTAGTAAATGCCTTAAATGTTATATGCCTTCTGTTCATTGAGTAACTGCGAAGAATCACATGTAATATGAAACTACTGTTACTCAAATCTGTAGATAATTAAGCTAGTGAAACCAGATTTTTCAGTCACTTTTCTTCTATGCAAATTTTACACGTACAACCCACATAGCCCGTTTTCACTCACTGTAGAATACGACCAGTTTTACTCTTCCTAGAGCACTGAAGATTTGCTGAATTATACATGTATTACTAAGCAAAGTGAGAACAATTAATACAGACTTTTTCACGGCAGGAAAAAAACCCTCTATGTTTATTAACAATATCAGTGATTGATATATTTATAGGTATTTGTCCGCTCATAGAACAAAAATTATACCGCACTGTTGCTTCAGATAAGAAGTTATGAATAGCGTAGTTTTTTGACTTAGCTCGGTGAAGCTGTAAATTATCTAGTACATACGCCACAGTATACTAAATTTCTTGAGAGAGAAATAGTGGTACTCATTCAGATGTCAGATACATGTAGCAAACTGCAGAGTGATCCTAGTCAGTACTGTAATTTGAGAAATCCTGTGAAACACAGTATTGGTAGCTATCTACACAGTCTTCGTCTTCCGAAACCAAATCGAGAATATCGGAAGATGTTATATGAATGCATGGTGTCTGTTCTTTCGCATATGCAGAATCCGCAGCTTTGATACGTGTCATGTAAATCGAAGATGGAAGGAGAAAGAAATAGCACTGCATCAGGACTGTATGCAAAGTAAGAAATGAGGAGTGAAACTTCGTGCTGGATCGAGATTCGAACCTGTGATCTTGAAACCTTCCCGTCTCCTCTACACCTCTTTCGTTAATGATAACCTTCCCTTTTACAATAAACTATGAAACCTTTCCTTAGGATTTCTATCTCTTGCTTAATAATAACAAATGAAATCTTCCCTTTGAAATTTATTCTCTTTCTCAATCTTCGCATACAAATTTAATTGCTGCTTATAAAAGTGATTTTCTGATTATTTCGACGAAACATAGTGTCGTCGTCGTGGCCCTCAGTCGTTATCTGCAATAACCCAAAACTGTTGCTTACCTTTTTTACTGTCACTGGATCGCCATCTGACTGCTACATCGAAATGCGACTCTGTTTTACTATACTCTATTAGCTGCTGGTGGACTTTCATAATAAGTGGCTGTATTTATTACCAAAGCTGACGTTATTCTTTAATAGCAAAGCTGGCGTTATTCTTTGATTAATTTGACTGAAGTTACGTAATTCATAGTTAAACTTTTTCTTGACAAAAATAAAAGTTTTGCAAAGTTTTACGTTGATGGTTTTTGGGATGGGTTATAATCAGTAATGCTACATTGCTGGCAAAAATTAATTATATTCTGAAAACGCTTCAAATATTTACTGTTGGTAATGAAATGATTTTACAAATGTTCAAATGGGACTTACTTTTTACAATAATCTTACAGCTAGCATTGCGCAAACATACCTTCAGTAGTCTTGAGTTTCGCAAAGAAAATCATTCAATAATATTAGTTCCTCTTATGATAATAGTTAGTTGATGTCTCTGTACATCCGTTTATAATCTCTTGTAAATCATAGCTGGTGGCTGGCTGGCACACTGCTCCTCTCAACCTCTCGGTTAAAAAAAAATGGCTCTGAGCACAATGGGACTCAACTGCTGTGGTCATCAGTCCCCTAGAACTTAGAACTACTTAAACCTAACTAACCTAAGGACATCACACACATCCATGCCCGAGGCAGGATTCGAACCTGCGACCGTAGCAGTCGCACGGTTCCGGACTGCGCGCCGAGCACCGCGAGACCACCGCGGCCGGCCCTCTCGGTTCAGGCCTGTTACCGACTCGCTTCACTTCTCGCTTACTACTGACTTCCTACGAACGCTAAAGTGCGGTTTCTCCTGCCAACAATGCTTTCTGGTGCAGACAATCCCTGCTACCATTACAAAATGTATCAACGCGCGGTCTTTCCCGCTCTTTTCTTAAAATGTATCCATACGCGGTCTCTCCCGCCCTTTTTAAAATTATATCAATTTTCGCTCTCTCTTGCCAACAATACTTTGGTGCAGACATTCCCTGCTACCACAATTATTTCCAGCATGACAAATATTAATTATTCCTACTTAATCCTATTAATAAAACACAAACATCTTTCATAAATTGTGGTTTGACAATAGATGATAGAAATATACACGTCTCACAATCTCATGCTTACTAGGCACTTACGTTGACCATTACGCCACCTGAACAAAGGGTTCATTGCACTTGCGCAGGCTGCTTCGATACGCCCCTCAGCCAACCCACATTCCCACCCAGCGCCACCTATTCCCAATCACCGTCTATTTCCCCCTTGCCCCCTACTTTGAGATTCCCGCAAAACGTCGAATGTGACTGTGCATTTGCAACGAAGGTCGTGGATTCTTAGTCCATCGATTTTTTTTTCTTTTATTGTATTTCAATGCCCCATATTGGGCGGTCTGGCAGCAGAATATGCCCTGCTCTTCAGCCGAGAGATAGTAATTATATAAAAGAAGACATTTAAAATAACAGAAAGGAGAAAATATGGTGTACATTGATATAAAAAGGGGGAACAATACGGAAGAGAACAGACAAAAAGGGAGGCGACTGTAAAAAGGAGATTAAAACTGTAGAAAAGTAGCACACACAAAAAACCACACACTGGGACACTTAAAAGAACAAAAGATAAAGCAAGACCGGATCATAAAAGTATCGACAGATGGCGTAGCACATAACAATCACTGACTGTAACACTGTGTACAAGGCCATCACACAATTAAAATCACAGCTCTTGATGCACAGGAGAACAGCATCCAACACAACACTGACAGAGCACACTGATTACGATGAGCAATCTGAGAGGATCTGCCAGGGTCATGAAGATGAGGTTGAAGGGAAGAACGGAGGAGATGGGTGGGGGGCGCCCTAAAGAGGGATGGGGAGGGAAGGACGTGGGAGGGAAACAGTCAATGAGGGGGGCTGGAACTCAAGGGGGTAGGAGGAAAATCCGCTCTGGGAGAAGGAAGGGAGAGGAAAAGGGGGGCCTGGCGAGGGTGGGGAGGACAAGGCCAGGTTGTAGTTGGAAGGAAGGGTAAATGTCACAGCGAAGTTCAACATCTGGGAGGGGGAGGTGCTGGAAATTGCCCTGATGAAGGAGATGGAGGGTGTGGAGGTGGAGAGAGGGAGGGATACAGCGATAGAGGCGCGGCAACAGGTAGGGGGGTGGAAAGGAACGAGAAAACCAGGGGGTGGGGGGCATCAAACCTGCGGACAGTGTAAAGGATGTGGAGATGTTGGAGGAAAAGGAGGAGGTAGGGGAAGGGGATGAGGTCATACAGGAGTCGTGAGGGGGAAGGAAGGTGGATACGGAAGGCAAGGTGGAGCGTGTGGCGTTTGAAGGTTTGGAGGGCCTTATAAAAGAGAGGGTGGAGATTCAGGCAACGCCGGAATAACAGTGGATAGGACAGATAAGGGATTTGTAGGTGTGGAGGATGGTGGAAGGATGCAATCGCCATGTCCAGCCAGACAGGAGTTTCAGGAGATGGAGGCGGGAATGGGCTTTTGCTGGATTGTCAGGAGATGAGGTGTCCAGGTGAGGTGACTGTCAAGAGTGAGGCCAAGGTATCTCAGGGTGGCGGTGAGCTGGATGGGACGACCATAAATGGTTAGTTAGAAATCGTGTAGACAGAAGGAGCAGGTGGTGCAGGCTATGATGATTGCCTAGGTTTTGGAGGGGTTGAGACGAACGAACCACTGGTTACACCAAGTGGTGAACTGGTCAGGGTGGGTTTGGAGGGTGCGTTGGGACCGTTGAAGGATAGGATAGAGAGCCAGGAAGGCGATGTGATCAGGATATTGGAGGAGCATAGCCTATTAAGGCGAATCATTTATATGAATGAGTGGTGTCTGTTGTATCTGACATGTCAGTAACTATAGAGACCACACAGAATCCGCAGCTGTGATAGATACTACGTAAATTGAAGGTGCAAAGGATGGGGAGAAAGAACAGACACGACACATTCGTATAACTGATTCGCCTTGTTGGACTATGAATTTATTACCTTAAGTACGAATGCACAGTCATGTTCGATCTCCTGTAGGAATCTCAAAGTAGTGAGCAAGGGGGATATAGACTGGGACTGCAGACAGGTGGCGCTGGGTGGGAATATGGGTTGGTCGAGAGGTGCACCAAGACAGTCCACGAAACTATAATAAACAATCTGTCTGCATGGCAGATTGGTTAATGCAATTGCCTAGTAAGTAGGAGATGCTAGGTTCGAATCCCAGTCGGTCACACGTTTTAACTAGCCGCTGCTGATTCCACATGAAGCCCTGAAATCAGACTAATACTATTAATTTCTTCCCTTTCCTGTCTTTTCTTCCTCTCCCCCTTCCATCTTCAAATTACATAATCGGGAGATAGGCATCCAAGTGAATGTTTTTATGAAAGAGAAAAAACTGCTGGAGAAGTCTCATGATAACGTGAAGTTGACGGCTCTGCTGTCTTCCCATGGCGGAGGTATACATCCTTCTCCTCTACGTTCGAATTATTTAGAAATGGGTTCGGCTGCATATTGTGGCGAATTGTATACAGTTTAAAACATCAGGCGACTTGCTGACTCTCGCGAGTCCACGCCAGCACTGAAAAATTTGAGTGATCATTGTTTCTCGCTTTAGCCTACTAAAGCCCACAGGATTAGCCTCATTTCGAGTTTGGATTTCTGGATCTGGCGGTAATGTTCCCTTGTTGTTACATAAACATAATCCACTAAACTGACTTACCGAGAAACAAGATTTTGTGAAAGTACATTATATGGATGCTCATGTTCAAACACTCCTTCCGTTATTTTTCCTCATTGTCACACATAACACGAGACATCGCCATGGTATTGAAACGATGAGGTTGCTAACAGTCATAAATAAAAGGCGATATGTACCGATCACAATTTTGGAACAAAGCTCAACTTATCTTGGTTATACAGTAGATCTCTGAGGTTGCTAGCAGTCGCAAAGAAAAGACACTCGATAGTGATAAGTAATGATCACAACTTCGGGCAGCAAATTATAATTACAATTTAATACAAATGTACTATTTTAAATCTCCAGTGACGCGTTGTACCAACGAGTTCAAAATAAATTCGCTGGGAGGAACTGGAACACCATTCCGGAGCTTTCAGACCGAAATTAAGCCCCGGTGTTAGCCCTCCTTTTCAAATTCATCCTTCACTGTGACACCTTTTCTCCAACTATGGATGTCTTGACAAAGACCTTGGATACAGAAGGCTGCAATTTGGATGTTGAACAAATGTTCCACCTTGAAGATAACTCGTCCTGCTTAGCTGATGTGCCGGCACGATAGCTCAGCGTGTTCAGTCGGAGGATTATCTGCCCTCTGTAACAAAAAATTGAGTGAACAGATTAACGATGAACAGGTGTCATGGGACGTCTGCCCCCGACGAATGCAACGAACATTAACGAACAAAATGAGAGCTGCAAAAAATGAAGTGTTGTGCTTGCCTCCCATGCACCGGGCCCGAGTTCGATTCCCGACCGGGTTGGAGATTTTCTCTGCCCATGGACTGGGTGTTGTGTTGTTCTCATCATCACCCACGCGCAAGTCGCCGAATGTGGTGTCACCTGCAGTAAGACTTGTACCCGGCGGCCGAACTTCCCCGGACGGGACCTCCGGGCGGGCCAACAGTGCCATACGATAATTTCACTTTTTTTATCGTAGTTCTACAAATACATGCCAAATAAAGGTTTTCTCATTCAAAGAAGTAAGAAGAAACCATTGGGCGTCATGAATGAAGAGTATGGGAGGTGAGGCAAAATTTGGGACCTCCAAGAAGCAGCATGTGTGGCTGCGCCCTGTGCAGAACGAGACGCGTGGTGTGGTGGGGCAAAATGATCATCCCACGACGCCAGGTCGCCGCAGCTTCGTCAGGAGATTGTGGTAGTACCCTACGCTCTGCGACGGGCTGCCTCTCACTTTGGCTGAGGCAGCAAACGTGAATGTTGAGGCGAACAGGAAATCCATCCTCGCGGGAGACAGCGCCCGTGTCATTTGGGACGTACTATAGTCGAGACGGCGTTAGAAGGTCCCTGACAGCTCGCAGCGCTGGTGCCAGCTTTCAACTGCGAAGCGATTTTTAAGGGCTGCAGGCGAAGGTAGCCGTCTACAGAGCTGAGACAAGACTGAGGCGTTGCCGCAGAGATGCTTACAAAATCGCGTTCCAATACTGGGAGAGTTAGGCCCTTGGAGCTGCTGTGCTGAGCTCGCTGCAACTGTCAGAGATCAACTTAACGCCGAGTCAACTACAGTTAACGTGATATGCGACTGCAGCGGTGTGCAGCGGAAACTCTAGGTTCTATCTAAACCTTGTTTACGAAAATGGACCCATGTACAATTCCTATATTAGCTCTATTAAAGTGCATATTTCCTCCCTTGTCCATATGGTATTTACGTTCTGTCTGTAGTACACATAAACAAAAAGTTCAGTATCCACGTACACATCATAAGACGAAAAGAAAAGTTCCATGTCCAGTCACGAAGGACACCAACTGATGGAACTTTACAGAATCGGACAAATTCACTGCCTAGTGCACTTACATTTACATAACATCGAATATTACAGAAAGTACTTCTATTAGTTAAATAAGAAATTCCCACAACCCTTTAGAAAACGTGAAGATGTAAAAAAATGGATACATCAGACATGAACCCACTACACTGCACCAACTGTTTTTCAATGAACTTCTATAATGAACTACCTGGAATTTTATGTTACGGTCTTTTGATCGCTTTAATCGTCAATATATTATTAACTGACATTAATTACGAATTATATTACCAAGAACGACTAGTTTTTACTGAATGTTTATTGTGCCTTTGCTTTAAAACGGCGTACTTTTATGACGCGCGAGTTATAACATAAAGATAGTTACATACTAAAATTCATTAACCACGAACAACAAATCGTAGCAATAACGATGCGTTTCGGACGGATCCTCAATATTTCAGTGCTTAGAAACAGTATATATACACTCCTGGAAATGGAAAAAAGAACACATTGACAGCGGTGTGTCAGACCCACCATACTTGCTCCGGACACTGCGAGAGGGCTGTACAAGCAATGATCACACGCACGGCACAGCGGACACACCAGGAACCGCGGTGTTGGCCGTCGAATGGCGCTAGCTGCGCAGCATTTGTGCACCGCCGCCGTCAGTGTCAGCCAGTTTGCCGCGGCATACGGCGCTCCATCGCAGTCTTTAACACTGGTAGCATGCCGCGACAACGTGGACGTGAACCGTATGTGCAGTTGACGGACTTTGAGCGAGGGCGTATAGTGGGCATGCGGGAGGCCGGGTGGACGTACCGCCGAATTGCTCAACACGTGGGGCGTGAGGTCTCCACAGTACATCGATGTTGTCGCCAGTGGTCGGCGGAAGGTGCGCGTGCCCGTCGACCTGGGACCGGACCGCAGCGACGCACGGATGCACGCCAAGACCGTAGGATCCTACGCAGTGCCGTAGGGGACCGCACCGCCACTTCCCAGCAAATTAGGGACACTGTTGCTCCTGGGGTATCGGCGAGGACCATTCGCAACCGTCTCCATGAAGCTGGGCTACGGTCCCGCACACCGTTAGGCCGTCTTCCGCTCACGCCCCAACATCGTGCAGCCCGCCTCCAGTGGCGTCGCGACAGGCGTGAATGGAGGGACGAATGGAGACGTGTCGTCTTCAGCGATGAGAGTCGCTTCTGCCTTGGTGCCAATGATGGTCGTATGCGTGTTTGGCGCCGTGCAGGTGAGCGCCACAATCAGGACTGCATACGACCGAGGCACACAGGGCCAACACCCGGCATCATGGTGTGGGGAGCGATCTCCTACACTGGCCGTACACCACTGGTGATCGTCGAGGGGACACTGAATAGTGCACGGTACATCCAAACTGTCATCGAACCCATCGTTCTACCATTCCTAGACCGGCAAGGGAACTTGCTGTTCCAACAGGACAATGCACGTCCGCATGTATCCCGTGCCACCCAACGTGCTCTAGAAGGTGTAAGTCAACTACCCTGGCCAGCAAGATCTCCGGATCTGTCCCCCATTGAGCATGTTTGGGACTGGATGAAGCGTCGTCTCACGCGGTCTGCACGTCCAGCACGAACGCTGGTCCAACTGAGGCGCTAGGTGGAAATGGCATGGCAAGCCGTTCCACAGGACTACATCCAGCATCTCTACGATCGTCTCCATGGGAGAATAGCAGCCTGCATTGCTGCGAAAGGTGGATATACACTGTACTAGTGCCGACATTGTGCATGCTCTGTTGCCTGTGTCTATGTGCCTGTGGTTCTGTCAGTGTGATCATGTGATGTATCTGACCCCAGGAATGTGTCAATAAAGTTTCCCCTTCCTGGGACAATGAATTCACGGTGTTCTTATTTCAATTTCTAGGATTGTAGATAGGGTGTAAGTTATAATATAAAACCCACCAAATATGGGCTTCAAGTGCAAACGACAAATGCAATATGGTGTCTCGGAGGTTCTGCTTCTGGTGTAGAGACCATATTGCTTATTGGTGGTTCTAATTTACCTGTCACGTTGCCGAAATGTCGCAGAACCCATTTTGTGTTTCACGTGACGAAATGGCTTCTCATCCTGATGTGTTAGTAAGTGACGTCACAGATCTCTTACAGTACTACGTCAACGTTAGATAACTACTCCCGCGCGAGGACGGCTTTACGAGTATAACCTTTTACAACCACACCTTGGTAGTCCCTAGAAGCGCTCATCAACACATTGAAAGGTTTATGCATTGTGTGGCTAACAGATTAATAGTGTGTCATCAGACTTTTTACAATATTCACTAATATACTTATGTGTTTTAATATGTATCCACCTGATTAGTCGAGTGCGTTAAGGCGCCGCTTCTGGGACACGCAGAGGTGGGTCGGACTTGGATCGATACCATGTCGTGAATTAACGACAGTGGCTGGTGAACCAGCCAACCAGGAAATGGTTTTTAGGCTGTTTCCCACATACGACTATCTAAATAACGGGCTGGTACCCAGGCCCCGCCTCAGAAAAAGCACGCAGATGTTTACAAAACGTTCCAGCACTTACATATGGGATTTACTCATAATGCACACAGATGGGGTACAGCGGTTCCGTCCTGGGGGTGAATAAGAGAGTGATGACCTTAGATGCTCATAATCGTGACCTATTTTACTTCAAGCCACATGTATATTTGGCATGCGCATGCGGAGAGACGAAGAGAGCTTACTGTGTATTGTAAACAGCTTTTCTCTTCGCGTGCGTGTTCTAGCATTGGTCAAAGGTTTATCGTCAACTGTGGTTATGTAAGGCAAATGGCTGTCGAACTGAGCTACATCTATCTGCAAAAGAAAGTGGTGTATCCTAGGCACTAAGCTGAAGGACTTAGGGAAGCTGAAATGCGAGAACAACGCTTCGACCATAGATACTAGTAGACTGGCCTTGTTGTGCAGAAGCTACAGGGCTGGTGTGGCTCCAACATAAACCACGTGACTGTTGGCAAAACGTGGCGGGATTTCAAATCAGCGGTCTGCCATCCTATGTTTGTATCGTATTTTCCCCACACTTCTCAATTGACGGCCCAACGCTTCCAACAAAAATTACTTTTTTATTTGAGAAAAATTATGCCAGAACTACATTTGACCTGGATTTGTTCACAGTACCCAATATACCTGAAACTTTTGTTTTTCGGGGTGTTCGTTTCCATATCGCATAACGTCACTGTAAACAAAACAAAAATGCATGTTTTGAGGTATAATTTGTGGGCGAAGCATGTTCGAAATGGCACGTAACGTAACGTGTTACAGTTCTATTCTAATACAATATTTTAATAAACTCGCAGTTATCACACACATTCTAACAACATTCAGGCTTACAGGCATTAGAAGCACAGATTTCAGAAGTCGTGGCATCATCTAACGAACGTCTTCTAGTGTGTGATTTACAGAGCTTAGGCCTCTTCGATTTCATATGCTCCGGAAAATCAAAAAGTGTCGGGACAGCATCACTACTTAGCCAATTCCCTCCAGTCTTAGCCCTATAAAAACATCACGTTTAAAAATGACAGACACTGTAAATATAAATTATAAATATACATTGTAAATAATAACTAACCTATCAAAACACTTCTCCTCGAAGTGCTTCGAGCAAAGGCGCTTATATGTAGATGGCTTAAAGTTTTTCCGTTTCAGGGCCTGTATCCAAAGCTGCCTTCGATTTTCATCCTTAGGGAACCTATGAGTAGGAACGAGAAACAGTTATACTTACTTCTGTAACCGAACTATCACAGATACTTTCCAAAATACACTGCTGGCCACCGTAAATGCAACACCAAGAAAGACAAGAGGTAGCACAACAAAATTTATTTTGTAGATAACATGTTGACCAAGTATCAAATGATTACGTTTACAGACGTCTGTGACATGTGGTTCCTGCCAGAATCAGTAGCCAGAGTAGCCGCCATTGTTGGAGATCACCGCTGCCTCACGTCTCGGCATTGAGTCAAAGAGACGTTGGATGTGTTCCTGGGATACAGCAGCCCAAGCAGCTTCCACACGTTGCCAAAGATCATCTGGTGTGGCAGCTGGGGATGTAATCTGGGTCACTCGTTGAGCAACCATGGACCACATGTTTTCTATCGGCGAAAGATCCGGAGAGCGAGCTGGCCAGGGAAGCAATTCAATCTGGTTATTGACGAAGAACCTTTGGACAATGCGTGCCACGTGTGGTCGCGCATTATCCTGTTGAAATATGGCTATGGCTGAGCCCTGAAGGTAAGGAAGGACAACTGGCTCCAGCACCTCGGATATGTAGCGCCGGCTATTTAAAGTACCGGCAATGCGTACTAGAGGCGTGCGAGAGTAATATCCAATACCGCCCCATACCATAATACCCGGTGCAAGACCAGTGTGGCGGTGCATAATGCAGCTGTCCAGCATCCTCTCTCCACGGTGTCTCCACACTCGAATCCGACCATCGTGGTGCTGCAGACAGAAGCGTGCCTCGTCAGTAAAGACAACGTCATTCCATTCTGCCGTCCACATCCGTCTGTCATCACACCATTGGCGACGGAGACGTCTGTGGTTCTGCGTCAATGGTAGACGAAGCAATGGACGTCTTGCGGACAGACCACTCTGCTGTAAACGGCGTCGAATGGTACGCGCAGACACTGGATGATGCGTTACAGACGCAATGTACTGTGCTATGGTTCGGGATGTCACTGAGCGATCCGTCACGGCCATGCGCACAATTTGCCTATCAGCACGTGCAGTGGTGCACCGAGGTGAATGCGATCGACCACGTCGGTCCGTCGCACCCTCCTGCATCCAACGGTCACATATCCGCATTACAGTTGTTTGGTTTCGTCCAACACGACTAGCGATTTCTCTGTATGATAATCGACAATCTCGGTAAGCCACTATCCTTCCTCTGTCGAACTCGGATACTTGATCAAAAGATGTTCGCTGTTGTCTACGAGGCATAACTGATCGTCTTGTGAAACACCACAAGGTAAACACACGTGCCGAACATACACTCGTCGAAATCGCCAAGCCTTAAATGGCACTATGAGGTGGCGCCACAGGCGTCTGTGCTGAAATTCTAATCAGTTGCATATCTCATCGCTGCAAACCCATGGTGTAAATTTCACTTGATTCGGATGCTTCCTTCAGGGTGTTGCATTTACTGTGGCCAGCAGTGTATAATATGAGTCTGACTTTACAGGCATCACTTTCAACACTTTAATTTACGTGATACTCTATTTCAAGTGTAAAAAAAAATGTAAAAGTCACTACAGCAGATTTCAATAAAGGCATCTGCACTATCACAGAAACACACGTGAAATGTAATGCCATTTCCCCCGACAAAACGCTGAGTACAGCCATAAGCAAAACACGAAACAACCATGTTTTGCCAACATTCACGTGACTTTAGCCCAGAGATGTTGGAGCCACGAAAATGACGTCAGGGCCAGTCTATAATACAGGGTGTTACAAAAAGGTACGGCCAAACTTTCAGGAAACATTCCTCACACACAAATAAAGGAAAGATGTTATGTGGACATGTGTCCGGAAACGCTTAATTTCCACGTTAGAGCTCATTTTAGTTTCGTCAGTATGTACTGCACTTCCTCGATTCAACGCCAGTTGGCTCAATTGAAGGAAGGTAATGTTGACTTCGGTGCTTGTGTTGACATGCGACTCGTGCTCTACAGTACTAGCATCAAGCACATCAGTACGTAGCACCAACAGGTTAGTGTTCATCACGAACGTGGTTTTGCAGTCAGTGCAATGTTTACAAATTCGGAGTTGGCAGATGCCCATTTGATGTATGGATTAGCACGGGCCAATAGCCGTGGCGCGGTACGTTTCTATCGAGACAGATTTCCAGAACGAAGGTGTCCCGACAGGAAGACGTTCGAAGCAATTGATCGGCGTCTTAGGGAGCACGGAATATTCCAGCCTATGACTCGCGACTGGGGAAGACCTAGAACGACGAGGACACCTGAATTGGACGAGGCAATTCTTCGTGCAGTTGACGATAACCCTAATGTCAGCGTCAGAGAAGTTGCTGCTATGCAACGTAACGTTGACCACGTCACTGTATGGAGAGTGCTACGGGAGAACCACTTGTTTCCGTACCATGTACAGCGTGTGCAGGCACTATCAGCAGCTGATTGGCCTCCACGAGTACACTTCTGCGAATGGTTCATCCAACAATGTGTCAATCTTCATTTCAGTGCAAATGTTCTCTTTACGGATGAGGCTTCATTCCAACGTGATCAAACTGTAAATTTTCACAATAAACATGAGTGGGCTGACGAGAATCCGCACGCAATTGTGCAATCACGTCATCAACACAGATATTCTGTGAACGTTTGGGCAGGCATTGTTGGTAATGTCTTGATTGGGCCCCATGTTCTTCCACCTACGCTCAATGGAGCACGTTATCATGATTCATACGGGATACTCTACCTGTGCTGCTAGAACATGTGCCTTTACAAGTACGACACAACATGTGGTTCATGCACGGTGGAGCTCCTGCACATTTCAGTCGAAGTGTTCGTACGCTTCTCAACAACAGATTCGGTGACCGATGGATTGGTAGAGGCGGACCAATTCCATGGCCTCCACGCTCTCCTGACCTCAACCCTCTTTACTTTCATTTATGGGGGCATTTGAAAGCTCTTGTCTACGCAACCCCGGTACCAAATGTAGAGACTCTTCGTGCTCGTATTGTGGACGGCTGTGATACAATACGCCATTCTCCAGGACTGCATCAGCGCATCAGGGATTCCATGCGACGGAGGGTGGATGCATGTATCCTCGCTAACGGAGGACATTTTGAACATTTCCTGTAACAAAGTGTTTGAAGTCACGCTGGTACGTTCTGTTGCTGTGTGTTTCCATTCCATGATTAATGTGATTTGAAGAGAAGTAATAAAATGAGCTCTAACATGAAAAGTAAGCGTTTCCGGACACATGTCCACATAACATATTTTCTTTCTTTGTGTGTTAAGAATGTTTCCTGAAAGCTTGGCCGTACCTTTTTGTAACACCCTGTATTTATGGTCGAAGGAACAACGAGCCTCATATGCTCGTTTGGGACAAGCTGTTTGAGATGACCGCGCTGCCGCTGCTACCTAAAAGCCAGGCTGAGCTTGCGTATGAGAAGGAGATTTACAATAGATTCATTTTTGTCATTAGAGATCTCCTCTCGGTTTAAATATGTTCTTCCAATACCAGGCAACCACCAGCCAACTAGTCAATCATTACATTGCGGTGCTCATTCATTACACAAATGATGTGTCCCGCAATGTTTTATTATAATGTGATTGTTTGCATATAATATTTCGTAAATTACTATCCCAACGCACTGACTGGAGTTTCTCGCCACTTTCCTTTGTGTGGATTCAGATGCTATTACTGTGGCAGCTTCTCGGCTGCGTGTATCGTAATCGATCAGAGAGCATAAGCGACATTGCAGGTTGGGGCAGGTGGAGAAATCGGCCGTGGCAGAGCACGCACTGAATGAGACCGACCACGTAATAAAATTCGCCGACACGGAAGTTCTGGTTGTAGAGAAGCATTATCACACGCGCTTGTTCAGAGAAGCTGTAGAAATACAAAAACACGCGAACAGTTTGAACAAGAAAGAGGAAAGCCTTAAGGTCAACGGATCCTGGCTTCCCGTACTGCAGCGAACGACCGTCGCCGGTAGCAAGAGGAGAACCGCACCGGAAATGACCGCGGAGAAGCCCTGGGACGTTGGCGCGCCAGGTACATATAGTCTGCGCCCGCGAGCTCGGCTCCAGTTCACCATCGGCAATGGAGGGTGAAGCTTTGACAATGCCAGCCACTCGTGCTGGCGAAACGTCAGAAAAATCATTAGATGAACGTCGGCCGAAGAACCCGAGACAGAAGCCAATTGGCAGTTTGTCGTTTAATAATTGGTTTCGTTGAAATGTGTGTTATGCTTGTAGCATCCTGGACAGTAAATTATTTGTAAATTTGAGATTTTGAGTACCATGTGGTGCCTAGTAGCCACAAAGTCTTTTGCTTTACGAGATATTGATTATTGAGGCCAGGATAGGCGCGTCTCTTGCGAAATAGGATCGCTCTCTCATATTGCGTAGCAGTTTATAGCTATTTGCGTCAGTTTAGATGAGTACTTATTTTGTTAATTATAGGAAACTGAGTCCTTCGTGTTGCGTATACACATATGTAGAATGCCACAGAGAGTCTGCAGGAACGCTTGATAGTATTATATGTGTATCATGTGTCACGTAATTTCTGTTGTTAATTCCATATCTAAATATATTACTTAAGTGAAAAGCAGACTTCATGAATTTGGTTACAGAAATTTCTTTTGTTCCCGAATGTATTGTCTTGGAGCGAACTATATACGAAAGTGTGCAATCAGCTTGAAGTAATTCGAGTATAAATTTGTTTCATTTGAATTAATGCATTTACATTTTCTTGTTCTTGTGTCTTATTCATCTTTATTGAAGATTTGTTTCCCACTTTTTCATCAACTACTGTCTATGTCCGCATCTTTGATCTCTTCTTATTAAAATGGACGTCCTGCCTGAAGATCAACCTATTATTGGGGAGTGGGGAGGCTGTACGAAGGAAGAGAAGATTTGCATTAAGAGATACAAGGTTTTGGAAAACACGTGTTAGGGTCCATCTAAGGACACAGCTTGATCACTTGCTGCAATGTGTAGCACAGGATCGCTTTTCTTTCAGTTTTACATTCCAGTGTGAAGTAGGCTGTGAATAAGATCGCAGGTAAGTGCTAATTTGTCCGCTAACTGCACGGGCTTGCTAGAACGTTTCTGATGTATATGGATACAGGACGCTAGAAAGGTGGAGCGGTTATTATCTGTGCAGTCAGAAACGTTATTGAAGTGTGTGTTTTGTATAAGTAATAGGAAATTAATCCCACTGTACTTAAATAATGAGTCAGATGCAATATTCATAGAGTGACATGTAATTAATTATCAGTCCATTGCGCTTCTAAATTCATTATTAGCCCGTTATGCTTTTTTAGTCAATATTAGTCAGACGCAATTAACGTTATTAATTAGAGTGTGCTAGCACTGTTCCTTATCAGTTATTTACTCTGAATTGGTCTTGGCCAGGCGTGTTTTTGTATTATATCCAGATGTGCTTGGAATTAATTATTTATGAGTCTGTTGTGCTTGTTATTCAACGTCAATCAGATGTGCTCATATACTGCATAACTCAGACCAATTTTCAATCTAAAAACAAGAATACATCAGTCTGATTAGATTAGATGTACTTTTCGTTGCAATTTATTCAATGTGGGGAGATCCTCCAGGATGTAGAACATGTCAGAAGAACAGGAATACGCAAGAAATATAAACAATGAATAACAAATATGCTTATGCACCTTCCAAAGATCCCAATCGGAATGATAGTCGTGGATGTGGAAGGAGTCAACGAAATTTTTAAATGCATTTTCATTTAACAGTTTACAGCACTACTGCACTGAACTTGTACAGAAGTCAGATTCTACTAATATACGCAAACAAACACGTATTTGTACTACGAAATTCATCAGTGGAGTAGAAGGAGTTGGTCATCAATAAATCCTTTAGGCTCCTCTTAAACTGAGCTTTATTGGTAGTTAACTTTTTATGGCTGCTGGTAAGTTACCGAAAATGTGTGTTACTGAATAATGAACACCTTTTTGGACCAAAGTAAGTGACTTGAAACCTTTGTGAAGATTATTCTTATTTCTAGTATTGATTCCACGAACTGAGCTTTTGTTTTGAAAAAGACATACAGGGTGAGCATAAAATCTTGCCTAATTATAGAAGTTTATAACAGAATAACCGTTTGACATAATAAGTTACATTTGATACCTTTACATAGGTCAGTGTTACTAGTTTTTTTTTTTTTTTAAGACCACTGACGTTAGTAGACCTCAACGTGTGCTCCCTTGGTAACTCGTAGAATGTCGAGGCGGTTTTCCAGTTTCCGCCAGGTGTATCGTAACATGTGTTCTGTCACAGTACCCTCAACAGCTTGCATCTAGCCTTCAGTTTGTCGGCGTCAGCAACTGGCGTGACGAAGACTCTGTCCTTGATACAGTCCCAGAAAAAAAGTCAAGGGGCGTGATGTCTGGAGAGCGGGGTAGTCAGGGTGTTGGACCGTTCCTTCCAGTCTACCGATCCGGAAATGTTTCATCCAGGAAATTACACACTATCAATGCCCAGGGGGGGGTGAGGTGGGGGTGGGAGGGGGGTGCTCCATTTTGCTGGAAAATTATCCATGGTTGACATTCTTGTAACTGCACTGAAGGCTAGGATACAAGCTGCTGAGGCTGCTGTGACAGACCACATGTTACAAATCACCTGGCGGGAACTGGAACTCCGCCTCATCTACATCTACATCTACATCATTACTCTGCAATTCACATGTTAGTGCTTGGCAGAGGGTTCATCGAACCACAATCATACTATCTCTCCACCATTCCACTCCCGAACAGCGCGCGGGAAAAACGAACACCTAAACCTTTCTCTTCGAGCTCTGATTTCTCTTATTTTATTTTGATGATCATTCCTACCTATGTAGGTTGGGCTCAACAAAATACTTTCGCATTCGGAAGAGAAAGTTGGTGACTGAAGTTTCGTAAATAGATCTCGCCGCGACGAAAAACGTCTTTTCTTTAATGACTTCCATCCCAACTCGCGTATCATATCTGCCACACTCTCTCCCCTATTACGTGATAATACAAAACGAGCTGCCCTATTTTGCACCCTTTCGATGAATATTCTAACAGAGGACGAACGAGTGTAGTGTAGGCTGTCTCTTTAGTGGACTTGTTGCATCTTCTAAGTGTCCTGCCAATGAAACGCATTCTCCGAGCTGCTAATGGAGCACACGTTGAGGTTTACTAATGTAAGTGGTCTTAGGAAACTAGTAACGCTAACCTATGTAATGGCATCATATGTAACTTATTATGTCAAACGGTTATTCTGTTATAAATTTTTATAATCAGGGCAAGACTTTGTGCTCACCCTGTATATTTGAATGACAACTTTCATTAAGGAATAAATATATTGGGAAGCAGTAATTAATATCCCTAATTGCCCAAACAGGCCTCTTGAGTTCACACCACAAATAATGAGAAAACCTTAGCTTGGATTGAAGGGTTACGCCAAAAAATAAACCCATGCGACAGTATGGAGTGAAAGTGAGCAGAGTAAGTCAACTTTGTCACTGTTATATTCCCTATATCGACAACATTCGCATTGCAAATGGAGATTTGTTTAGGCTCTTCAGTAGTTCTTTGGTGTGCCGCTACCAGCTGAATTTATAAAGCTGTAATCCCAAGAATTTAACACTGTCTACTTCTTCTACTTGTTTGTCATCATATTTTAGGCACATACTGGTGGGAAACCTCTTACAAGTTCTGAATTGCATGTAATTCGCTAATCTTTCATCATGGCTCGATGATAGTCGTATTTGTCAGTGATGCATCCGTATCCACTATTTGCTTCGCCTCGGGGTCAAAGTTACGCATCTAACGGTCGCCCGTGGTGATAAGCTGGCTGGAGAAGTCACGTGGATTAGCCTGACATTGCTACAACACTTCCGCTGCTGCCTCCCACAGCGGGCTTTTTTTTTTATGTGGGCAGTCGTGGAATCCAGCGGGTTGTGACGGATCTCATGTTCATAATCTCCTGCAATATTTTGAAAACTGATCCAAGACAAATTTTTATTATTTTTCCACGACCACTTGGCTTATGATATACCGGTTTTCGAGCACCAAGGCCTCCTGTTGGAATTCCCGCTGTGCCACTCCGCTCTATGTCATTCAGACATGGTTGACCACACCGGGTGCCTCTGCGCTAGCTGCCTACTGTGGCGGATGCGTGTCGTTGCCGTGGACTTCCATTAACTCAACATGGACTGTCGCAAGGTGTTCCCCTTACAATACAAGTGAGTTACTCCATTGTCTCCTCTAACGATGCGCTGTGGCCTGTCGCACGGTTATTTCGATGTGTACCCCGAATACAGACGTGTACCTTGCATGGGGGCTTAATTAAAATAAAATGCACATATTTTTTTTAATTTTTCGTAGCTGTTTGTCCGATTACGAAGTCTCGTAACGGTTGGCCCTGACTAGTATTATTACCCAATCTGACTGCATAGAACTACAACAAAGACTGAAATGAAAATTTTCATTAACACAATTAATTAATTATGTCCCCAGCAACTATAAAACCTACGAAACCAAAGCACAAGTGTAACTGTTCTGTGTGTGGAAGTATGACTCAACGTACGCATCTGGCACGGTTCTTCTTCAACAACACAAGAAATTTTAAATATCATTTATACTGAATTAATTAAAGAAAATAGAAATACCATAATTACTCAAGAAAACCAGAATTACACTCTAATACAAGAACACAAGCCAGATGCTTTGTTGACTGAACCTGTAATGACGCATTATTCAGGACATTGAAATAATGAGAAAGAAAAGAAAAGTAGTTTGTTACCTTAATTTATATTGATGAAAAGCACTCTAGACATTACAATCTCTCCACACCGACTCGCTACTATCACATCTCAACAAGAACTTTTCAGTATCACATCTCAGCAAGCACTGCCTACTAGCTCATCTCAACAAACACTCCTCACTACGACATTTCAGCACTGACTACGACGAGTTCTCCCAAAGCACTGCCCACTACGAGTTCTCAATAATCACTGCCAGTGGAGGCGGCGGAACAATGCTCTCTAGCGATCTCTGGTGCTGTGGCTCAGTGTAGCCACCTTTCATATGCCCTTCCTCCACGGCTAGAAATTGATGGTATTTTTGCCAGCATTGGTGGTGAAAATACCACCAAATTCGTCAAAAAAATACAGACAAAAATAAAAGATAATATTAATACGTAAATATCATATAACTAGATAAAATTTTGGCTTTGCACTGACCTTTCAATAACCTATTATATAGAATACAGTAAGCAATACAAATTCTTTCATACATGTGACTTTACATAATAGTTTACACAAGTATTATGTGGTTAAACAATTCAATCAATAGCGTCAGCAATGACGAATATGTGCAGGTAAGAGTCTCATAACTTTTCACAACCAGTAATACACAAAAAATCAGTTTATACAAATATTCACATAAACGCTTTCCATAGCTCAAGAATAAGCAGTTGACAGTTCCAGCAGTAGCACCCAGCAATGGTCAACAGGTGCAAAAACCAACAAGTAACATTTTTCAATAGAAACAGTCCATCAGTGGCACCCAGTAATGTTGAATAGGTGCAGACACCAACAAGTAACACCATTTCAGTAGAAGCAGTCCATCAGTGGCACCCAGTAATGTTGACCAGGTGCAGACAGCAAGAAGCAACATCATTTCAGTAGAAGCAGTCCATCAGTGGTACCCAGCAATGTTGAGCAGGTACACACAGCAACAAGTCACATTTCTCAGCAGAAGCAGTTCCATAAAATTCAGTATCACTGATCACACTGTTCATCAGAGTTTATAAGCAGAAATTAAACATGTCCTAGTGGCACCAATCATGTAGAAAAGGTACAAGTAACAGTCCATAATTTTTACAATCACTGATCACACAGTTCATCAGCAGAAATTAAACATGACTAAATGTCACACATCATGTTGAAAAGTGCAGCACCATCACTAATCAGACAGTTCAGGCATGAACAATAGTTTGAATACACATACAATGCTTTTACACTAAACATACAAATCATAACAAACACACAAATGATATCAGATAATTGTCCTATTAACTATTACAATACACAAATACCAGTAAACCTATAACATTTATGGGTGTCAGTGCAAGCCACTACCAACAAATAAAATAATATTTAGGAGATAGGTGGGTAGGATTAGGAAAGGAAAACACACAAAACACACTCACTCATCTTTCATCCACATTAGTGCTACTGTGTAATTGAATAGTGTTAACTGTGTAAATGCAATTCTGTCAAAATTTTATGTTCATCATGTGTATCAAGTAGTAGTGACAGCAATGTATAACAGTCAATAATAGTTAAGTCAACGTCATAGTCATCATGTCAAGACCAATGTTTGCCAAGCCAGATCAAAATGTACGGTTGCTGAACAACTGACAGTGTACCAAGATATGCAAATGCTTCCTCTCTCAAAAAAAAGTATATACTGCTTTGTGATTTGACAAAGTGTGTGTGTAGACAATCTTCCTTCTACTTGAGTGTTCTAGTCTGCCATCTTCATCCTCCTTGTTCCATATGGACCAAAAAAAAAAATATGCTCCTCACTTACTTTACCTCTTATCCACCAAAACTCCAATAATCATCAGCATAATCTCAATACTTCACTAATACCTCTTCAATACGTCGATACATATAAACCTTATCATCAATATCATTTACCTTACCTCTTGTCCACGAAAACTCCAATAATCATCACTTAATCTTAATACTTCAATAATACCTCTTCACTACGTCGATATATATAAACCTCAGCACCAATATCATTTCACTTCCATAACAACTCTTTCCTCTAGTCAGTCTCCTCGAACAAGTACAGACAAAATCCTAGTGCAACTTCAATTCATCATCCCATACAATCCGAAGACACAGTGTCTACACACAACCTCTGTGTAATCCATCTGACCCAAATTTTCTACTCATTATAAATTATAAGATACATTTTGGTTCCTTATCCATCATTAAATAAAAGAAATGCTTACATGACCTCTAACAGACTTAGTTCGAATAACTCTCAGTAATTAAGTACGATTACGGAGTGTGAATGCTCATAATATTTCACAGTGTGTACACCACTTCAAGACTTATGGCAAACAGAAGCAAACATGTGGAGTATTTTTTGTGTCAAGTGTCACTTCCTATTTCAATTGCTCACGAAAAATGCAGTGTAATAACTGTCAATGGTCTAAACCTAGTTTTGGTATGTCATGTCGTTAGCTTCCTTCCTATTAGCATAAATTTATACAGCTTCCATAAAACCTCCAGCTCATGTGACTTCTATGAAGTTTCTTGTACTAATGTCGTTTATGTCGAATTACTGCAGTTCATTTTCTTATCTTAAAAATATAAGGCACTGAGCATAAGCAAAACATGCAATAGCGAGTAAATATACCAGTAGAGAACTGAATGTCAACAAGTGGATGCAGCACAATTCCTACAACGAGGCTCTGCCAAGCGAACAATCTATAATTAATACTACAGTGTAACCTAAACTCTATGTTCGTACACTGTACATCGGCATTGCTATATTCAAAATTGAAGAGTAGTTATGACAACAAAACAGAAATGTGTAAATATGCAATCCATACAAAAAGCAGCAAACATATATCTTACGTGATAAACAAGTCATTAGCATCATATCAGCATAAGCAAATAAATGTTCGTATGTAATCTTAATAAGTAAACATGAAGGCGCAAGCAGATAAATCACAAAGTATAACTTATATACATAACAGCACAACTAATCAGGTGGCAATTATAATTTTAATAAATAAGCACAGCAGGCACATAATTAAAAAATATGACATCAGTGAAAAAGCAGTGCAGCCAAGCAATGCATAATATATACAAATAACAACCCTGTTCATTAGTCAATCATTGTCAAAATCAGTTAATGTGCGCAAGCACGTCGCTTCACTAGTAAATTCATAGAACATGAAATTTAGCACAAAGTATGAATCACGTAATCGCGAGCAGCAAATTACGTCTAAAGTACGTACCTAAGTGGAAATATGTTACCTGAAAAATAAACTCAATTAATCGTTACCTTTTTGGTTTTTTTTTACTTCCTTTTTTTTCTTTTTTTTTTGAAATTACATTCTTCCCGAAATTTTCTCCATAGCAAGTCCTCTTAACGTCGGACACACATAGAATTTACCTGAAGGTCTTAAATATTTTATACAACCGTATCCTGAAAAATACTGAACGTTAATAACATAATTTATCAAGTCACTATAGCTTTATACTGAATTTAGTCGGAGAAATTAGACTGTGTATTTGTTTACGTCTGTCAGTGCATTCGCACTGAGCGCTCGATCAGCTGTAGGCGCGTGACGTAGGAAGCGATTGTTTGCGGTCAACGACTGCCTTGTGCGGCGCGCCGACTTGACTGTTGCTTTGAGTATGTGCCGCCGCCGGAACACGGCGCGGTATCCTTGTATTCTCTGCATGTTTACATGTAGCTGTTAGTTTCTCTAAAGTATGTCATTCCACAAAAATTTTAACGTTAGATATGTGATGTATTCCCTTAGAGCGCCGAGATTTAAGAGTTTCTACTTCAACAGTGTTATCATGAATAATTTTGCGAATTCTATATGGACCGTTATAAAGCAGAAAAAATTTGCGACATAAGCCTTTTCCTTTGTGAGACAAACGATGAGACTTAATTAACACCTTTTGACCAACTGACAAAATTTTTAAACGACCAGGACGTTTAGCTGATTTCTCTCTTCTTGCAGCCGCAGACGCAATATTTCGTAGAGCCAGGTTGACAACTTCAGAATGCCGCAGTTTCCGTGAAGGCGGAAAAGGGACGATTTCAGAAATGCGATTTGTTGGTACTTTATTTTTTAATATCAGTATAGGCGGTAAAGAAGTTGAGTCATTAGGAAGTTCATTCAGAATGTTTTGAAAAATATGAAGATACTGATCCCAAGTTCTGTGATTCTGATGACAATAAAGACGGCACAATTTATTGATTTCCTTCATCCATCTCTCTGAAGCATTAGATTGAGGGTGAAAAAGTGAAATAAAAATTGGTTTAATCTTACGACGCTGTAGAGTACGAAGCCAAATTTTAGAGCGAAACTGTGATCCATTATCTGATATAACCTTATCAACATGACCCACTTCTTTAAGAAAATGTTTGATGAAAGCATTAGATACTGAACGAGCTGTTGCTTTGCGTAACGGTGTAAAACACACATATTTTGATGTCAATTCCACTGCTCCAAAAATGTACGCAAAACCATTAGTAGATCGAACCACTGGACCGAACAAATCAACTGCAGCCATCTCCTTTAATTTCGCTGGAATGATAGGAAACAACGGTGCTCTGTGAGAAATCGTTGGAGGCTTAGCTTTTTGACATAATTTGCATTTGGCAAGAACAGATCGAATACGTTCTTCCATATTACTGAAGTAACAATTTTCTCGTAATTTACGAAAGCATTTTCTGGGACCAAAGTGCGCATAACTGAAATGTGTAAACGAGGTGTGGCCAAATCATCCAATCTAACAAAGCGTCTAAGAAAATTACAGACACCAAGGAAACTACGAACATCACGTTTTGTGGTAGGAACAGCATAATTACGAATAGCGTCTAATTTCTCTGGATCAGGAAGAATACCCTCTGTAGAAATAATGTGACCGAGAAATTTCACCTGAGAACGACCAAATTCAGATTTTTCCAAGTTCTCTGTCATGCCAACTCTTGCAAAAATACGTAATAATGAATCCAAAATTTTGTTGTGCTCACTCCAAGAATGTTTAGCAATAAGAATATCATCAACATATGAAGTAATATTGTCACGAAGATAAACAGGTAAAATTTCATTTAAGCTACGAATGAATGCTGCAGAAGATACAGTAAGTCCAAATTAAGTCCCCAGCAACTATAAAACCTACGAAACCAAAGCACAAGTGTAACTGTTCTGTGTGTGGAAGTATGACTCAACGTACGCATCTGGCACGGTTCTTCTTCAACAACACAAGAAATTTTAAATATCATTTATACTGAATTAATTAAAGAAAATAGAAATACCATAATTACTCAAGAAAACCAGAATTACACTCTAATACAAGAACACAAGCCAGATGCTTTGTTGACTGAACCTGTAATGACGCATTATTCAGGACACTGAAATAATGAGAAAGAAAAAAGTAGTTTGTTACCTTAATTTATATTGATGAAAAGCACTCTAGACATTACAATCTCTCCACACCGACTCGCTACTATCACATCTCAACAAGAACTTTTCAGTATCACATCTCAGCAAGCACTGCCTACTAGCTCATCTCAACAAACACTCCTCACTACGACATCTCAGCACTGACTACGACGAGTTCTCCCAAAGCACTGCCCACTACGAGTTCTCAATAATCACTGCCAGTGGAGGCGGCGGAACAATGCTCTCTAGCGATCTCTGGTGCTGTGGCTCAGTGTAGCCACCTTTCAACCTGCAAACAAATAACTTTACTTTTTTGGATGTGATAGTCAAAATTTTATTACTACCATTTCCACTGACACTACGAGCTGTGACTTCGTCATTTGTCTAGGCCTAAAATTTATGACCTCGAGTGCAATAGTATTTTGACATGTATCTTCTAAGTGTAGCACAAATTAACGCAGAGACACTTGGTCAATAAACACACCAGTATCATATGTTATACTGTACTTTACAACAACGACGTTTGTACTCTAGTGCCGTGAGAGACCATATGTTGACGATCAACAGCCGTATTCAATTACGAATGAACTCGCAAGCTGCGGTTATGGTTCCGCATTAACTGTAGAATATTTCAGAACAAATGAAAATTTTTGCTGGACCATGATTTCGAACTCGGGTTTCCCGTTTGTCGCGAGTGGACCTTGACCACTTCGGCTACACGAGCAGTGATCCAAACAAGAGAAAACACTTTTTTAGCCTGCGCGAAATCATGGTAATAGTGCGAGCACATGGAAGTGAAGACACCAGGGCAAATGAAGATTTGGGCCGCTCCTGGAGGCATGCTCAGGCAGTCATTCGTCGAGCAGTAATGAGAAAGTGTAAAATGGTAAAGTTAATTGAATATGAACAGTAGTTTGCGGTTCATTAACTAAAGGTTTGCCGTTGGAAGGACACATCACAGAAGCGGTAGCACTACGTATTGGATTTGTATCTAAACATCTGAAAATATTAAGTATTTTCTGTAAAGGAAATGAAATGGCTGTCGCTTACTGATCGGTGTGTGCATCAGGCGGTGAGCACTGATCAACATGCCATTCTTCGATGAGCAGTCTGACTGATTTCAAACAATGTGGGGACTTTTCCTGACACACCTCTCAAAAAATGAAAATACACAGCATAAAAACGTAGGTGAGGAATCTATAAGTGACTACATTAATGATAGATACTTTTGATAAGTACACCAAGTTATTACTCAGAACAATATAAAGTACAAGATTTGCCAGTTACTCATACCTATGTCTGTATTGCAAGACAGAAGAAGCGAGAGTATGTTTTGCAGGAACAGCGTTGCCAACGCAGAGAAATTTATTCCGCTAAACTGAAGTAAAAAATTCCGCTAAATGCTTATTATTGTTATTTACCCTCCTAAAAACGAAATTTCAATGCACTGATAACTTACAAAGAAATTTTTTGTCATCGTCATGGCATATTATTATTATTATTATTATTATTACTACTACTAAAAGGAAGTTTTCTAAGTTCAGATCCCACTCACCACATTAATGTAGTTCGAGCCACAGTATTTCATTTCCCTCCTCATCCTGCAGTAGGGTGCCTGCTGAAGCACTGGCACCGAGTGAATGTATCCCTGGGGCATATACTCTCATTGTGCCGATTTCTTGGAGAACATTCTCGGGCAGCTCGTAATCGTGACAGCACTGGCCAACACGATTAAGACTGTCTCCTGTTGTAATTATGGCGTTCACCATAATAGTAGTTAGTCTGTTCCGGAGAGCCGTTTTTATCAAATTTAGTCGGCTAAAGGCCCTTTCCACCTCTGCATTGAACCATGGTAAAACTAAAAGCATAATAACCAGATCTGAGAGTTTTCGGAAAGGATTTAAGCCGCTGGTATCTCTGTATGAACTAATTTCATTCCAGAATGCCTCAGCAGTGAGCTTGTACCACTGAAAACCAATTTCTTTTACTGTACTGCCCATTTCCTTAGCTAGCGATACTATTGGTTCTTTCATAACTCTCCAGCATTCTCTTGTAGCAATTAAGGATAATTTTTGCAACACTTTCACGTTTTGGGGCAAGGGAAAGTAGGAAATGTTCAAATATTTTCCTTATGGCATTCTGAAACTCAGATGAAATTTCGTTGGAAGTAAGATTTCGACTTCATGGCCCAAGCAAATTCTTGGCAACTTATATTTGCGAACATCTGCAGTTGAAAGGTAGCGTCTATACCCTGGTACAACAATTCTGCTTACGAACCCACTGAGTAGTAAAACAACATCGTTTATGAGCCTTGATTGGTCTACAGAATTTGACTGAAATTCCTTATTTACCCGGTGACATTCTTCAAAATAATTTCGTAAAAGTAAGATTAATTTTGTTTACGTCAACACTGTACATATTATGGAAGACTCGGGCAGTATAGCACTTCTCAAGAAGCGCCGCTATCTCAAAGTGGGTTTTTAGTTCAAGCCACTGAGGCAAAGCACGAGAAACGGCCTCTAAAATAGACATGCAACGTGTATTGCACTTCTGAACTATTTTCAATGGATTAGCTCCGTCATTTATAGCACTGAATAACTTTCTATAAGCAATTAGACGAGATGAAGACTTGGAAAATCAAGAGTACGTTTCTGACAACAAATATTCCAAATTACGGGGCAAAGTTTCAGCTGCGGCAGAAGATACCGCCAGCTGCACGGAATGGCAAACACGAGGAATTAAGACAAGATGAGGAACTTCTCTTTTCAAATTCTGATACACACCGTTGTTGATGCCTACCATAACTGCTGCATTGTCAGTACCCAAACCGCGCATTAAACGAATGTTCGAACCGTACCCATTAAGCGAAGATTTCAAGCAGTTGGTTACCGCCACTTGGTTGCCTTCCTCTAACTCTACCATTCCCAAGAATGTGGAAACAATGCGACCGTGCGCCTCAGAAAAGTATAGCACACAGGCAGCTAACAATTTACTGTCACCAATGTCTGTAGATTCATCCAGAAGTACACCGAAATATCCGTCTCCGATGTCCTTTTTCAGACTGGCCTTGAAATGTAGGTAAAGAATTTTTTTAATCACACCACTACCCTTGCTTCTACGCCAACGCAACTGAGAGACATGGTCAGCACCTATGAAACACCTTTTTAAAAGGCTAACTAAATGTGCATCTACTTTCAACTGTCCCTGTGAAGAAAAGGGTGCCGCAGCTTTTACATGTTTTTTGCTTTTTGAATGATTCAATAAATCCGACAGACTAGAATTTAAATTTCTCTGGCAAAATCGACATCGCGCGCTAGAAGGATCAGAGGGGATTTCAAGAAGCAAGTCTTTCAAGTGTTTGTTGCTTAGCCACTATTTTCTAAACTTTTGCGTATAATTTTTGTCCTTTTGCTTCGACATTTTGATGGGACAACAAATAAAAAAGTAAAGAAAATCACTGATTACAAAGCAATTAACTGCACCATGAACATGAACAATTCAACACTATGCACTGTACAAGTTCGGTCCATGGTAACTAGCAACTGCAATGCTAAAGGCAAAGAACTAAGACTGGAAAGGATTGTTCTGTTCTGTTGAGGTAGGCAGGGGAAACAGTATATCGAAATCTGATTGAGTTAGCTGGAGCCACGTTGTTGCCAGTTTAGGATTTTTCACGCTAAATATAATTTCAAATTGTATAAAGGAAAGATTGAATTTACGGAAAAATATTGCTGCAGACATCAATCCACAAATCCGTTAAAAAATCCCTTGACCGCTAAATGCAAAATTTCACCCGCTGACAATGTAAAATCTGTCAAATTTAGCGGAAATTCCACCAACTTGGCAACCGTGTGCAGGAAGAATTTTCTTCCCTCAACAAATTCCTACTGTTTTAACAACAGACAGAAAGATTGTTTCAAATCGCTACATTCATCTGAATTTATTCACTTACATAAATACTCTTTGCTTTTATACTCTATGTGAAGCGTCCGTTTTCTTTTTTACCTTACCCTTGGATGGGTGCATTTTATTTTGACGATATGTATATATAAAAATGTCGCATTCTTTTATTCCCTACTCTTTAAGGAAACAGCCCACGACAAGCGGGTTCGAGTCGCCGTGCGGCACAAATTTTCATTTCTTCTGAAATATTCTACAGCTAATGCGAAACCATAAACGCCAATTGCGGGTTCATTCACAAATGTATGCAATGCTACATTTCATTGAGCTAAAGGACACTGTATTGAATGCCTCTACAATCGCTTATGCACTCGTTTCAATCCATAATATTTTATTTGTAAGCGCCCCTTGAAATATATGGATGGTTAACTCGCACTACGCTGTCCATGGTTCAAATGGATCTGAGCACTATGGGACTTAACGTCTGAGATCATCAGTCCCCTAGACTTAGAACTACTTAAACCTAACTAACCTACGGACATCACACACATCCATGCTCGAGGCAGGATTCGAACCTACGACCGAGCAGCAGCACGGTTACGGACTGAAGCGCCTAGAACCGCTCGGCCACAGCGGCCGGCTCTACGCTGTCGTCCAATGCCTGCAATGTCTACGTAATTACCTGATCTCCCGCGATACCTTCAGCCATGTGCATCAGTTCCAGCAAGAGAACCGTCAATGTAATTAAGTACACTGTCAGCAGGGATGGGGAAAGGACACAAATTTAAATCATTCACACAGAGCTCTAGTAAAATTTTGCACCATTGAAACCAGTAAAAACATACGTAAATGTGGGCTGCACTGTTTAGTCAGTATCTTATCTCACCGTAGTATTTATTATAAGACAGATACAGTTTTGCATATAATAAGTACTGTATTTTTCGTCCAGACGTACGTAACACACTTCCCTGTTCGCTAAGGGGAGCGTAGCTATCGCGACGCAGATGAATTTGATCACCACAACACGATAACGAAGCGAATGTTCTAATACACGAGAAATATTCTCATACAACGTACACTTTGTCTTCCATTTAAATTTCACAAGAAGGTATCAAATCTGTGCGCGCTCACAATTTCCGAAACTGTACGGGGGCAGATAATTGTGAATCTCCTTAGCGCTACGCGGATACCAGTACTCGAAAGTCATTAATGGACCTATGCAACAGTTCGGACACTTGTTCCAGACGAAGCACACACATCCGGTGAATCAATAAGAAGCCCTGTACTGCAGCGATTATATTGTACATTACAATAACACGTCCAGTTAGTTACTTTCACGTCTCAAGACTCACTAGTTTATAACCGTTACTGCTGCTTCCAAAAGTTACATCCCTGCTATAAGATGATGCACGGTATTGATATGGGCAGCGATATGACTGTTCACTTACATGTTCACATGCAAAATTGTATGATATCAGATTACTGAACAGAGTAAATGCAAAACGATAGTGAATCTCTTATACGAGAGCGAGGTTCCTCCGGACCACATCCTTGTATAAAACATTCCCGGAGTTTTTGTTGTATCAAATTAAAGTAAAAAAGACGTTGAGTGTTCGACTCCATTGTATTCGTCAGCAATGGTCCTTTTATAACAAATAATTGGCTTGTGATTTGTTGTGATATCCTGCTATGTTGATGACTGCAGCAGAAGGACGTTATTGGCGCCACAAATCTTTATTGAACGTAAACAGGTAGACAAAATTCCCTGCAGTCTACATGCTTATACGGTTTCCCCCTCACCCACCCAAAAAGAATCCCTCCATCGCTATTCCTTCTCTACTCTTACACAGTACATAAATACACAGAAACATAATTAAATAGAAGTACATACATACCATAATCTACATAAAAAAAATAATATTGTAGGTCAAAGACAAAGTAGTGAAAAGGTTATGTTGGCAACACTACAAAACACAAACCACAACACATACTTGAAGTACAAACTCAAACAGAATACAATGGTGTGTTGTGAGAAACATAAGAAACGCATAGTGCTGCAGAACATCTAAACATTAGACCAAAATTATCATTGTCTAACGCAGAAAAATAACGATGTGCTAGCAGACGGCATTCCCCGATGTAATCAATTGAAAGTCACCGTAAGTACAATTTATTCTTAACGAACTGTTTTTCAGTCTAAAAGCAAATCAAAATGTAAATAACTTAATTAAAGATCACTGATGACGCTTTATCTCAATAAAGCAAAACGCGTCTGGTGAAAAAAATCACGCATTTTTGTAGTTGCAACGACAGAACAAAAATACCCTCAAGAATTCTGCGAATTTATTTGTTTCCCGAAATGTGGTGTTGACTGTAACGTATTCACTTGAAACTCACTACCCAAACTTTACCAAGGTGTTCATATTTTAATTTTGTAACCCCTGTTAATACTTGACGGACGTAACCGTTTCCTCTTTTTGTGCACTTGTGTTTAAGCTGAAGTCTATAGCGAGTTGTAATAAACGGGGTTTTACAGTGACAATTATTGCGTTCAGTAGTTTGATGAGTTCGTTGTTCTTATCATCTTACGAGTTACAGCACTCAGTTTTCATGTACGCTAGGGCCACCACTGTTTAATAAATTAAATTCATTAAATTATTCGATGTGTGACAAGTGTAATTAAATTCACGTGATTCTTTGAGGAGCGATCTGATTATCTGTCAGATAACAAATACAAATTTTTCTCACATCTACGGGAATATCTCGATGGCTCGGCTGCAACCTCACATCAACCTGTATTGAATTGGAAGATACCATAATATTTGGTACAATCGAAATACTTTCTGCACCACGCTTCAAAGATTCGCGCAGTGTAGACGCATAACAAACTGAAACAGAAACACTGCAACATCGGAATATAATTAAAGGGATGTCGCAAATGTCTAAAATTCTTGTAAAGAGTTTTAACACAATGTGACTAAAAACTACCTCATTATGTCTTTTCCAAAGGTGCCTTAAGTTCAAATAAGGAACTGTACACGTCAGGAGATTGAATCAAAGAAGTTTGATAAGTTTCTGGTTTATCTCTTATCAGGTTTTGTCAACAGTTAACTGGAACTTGTTGTCGGATTTAGGCAAATGACGATCCCAAGTCATACGCATTCAGTCGGTGCCAAGCCTAACGATCAGGATGGTATAGAAAGAATTGCTTCTTGGGTACTGTAGAGAATGAGTAGTCATTCCAGTCATCTTGTGGCAGGACGTTATCTTCCCGGAACGAAACGCCAGCAGTGTGCTGAAGGAAGGACGTGACTTTGCGTTTTTAAACTTCCTCGAGTTACTGATTTTTCTCCATTATGTCAGCAATTCGTAGCAGTCGTAATAAACCATGACAGCCCGCGTTATCAAGTACTGTCTGACGTATCAAATAATTTCTGGAACATGGCCATGAACTGTCGACGCATCATGATTCAATGGGCTCTTGAATCTGGGTCTATAACACACTGCGTAGCTGGACGAGTCTTACTTATCTCTGGTTAAAAGACTTGCTACAAATATGTTACATGAATCTATTACTCTGCATTCTATTTGGACCGTAATTCGACAAGGAAGGCAGATGTGCTGGCTCGATGTACTCTGAGGTCATCAGCTATCTCGAACTCAACAAATAACAGGTGCTACCACGTCCGGCTGGATCAACAGTACAGTCTGACAGCTACCCTTTGCGATACTTGTAGAATAGACTTCACTCAAAACGACTAATTCTTGAGATTATCGAAGTCTTGCTTGATGTCTTGAATATGCTGCTGTGTTCTTGACCCGACTGTTGAATTTGTACGGTATAATGTACTCGGCAACTTGTCTAAAACTGTTCTGCAAATATTAATATTAGCGATGTGTGTACTCGAGTCGAATGACTGTACCAGCGGCGCACTGATAAGACACTAGATTCACAGTCACGAGGATGGCGATTCAAATACCCGCGCGGTCATCTAGCTGCAGATGTCTTCTTGTTGTTGTTGAGGTCTTCAGTCCTGAAACTGGTTTGATGCAGCTCTCCATACTACTCTATCCTGTGCATGCTGCTTCATCTTCCAGTACGTACAGCAGCCTACATCCTTCTCAATCTGCTTAGTGTATTCATTTCTTGGTCTCCCTCTACGATTTTTACCATCCACGCTGGCCTCCAATACTAAATTGGTGATCCCTTGATGCCTCAGAACATGTCCTATCAACCGATCCTTTCTTCTAGTCAAGTTGTGCCACAAACTCCTCCCCTATTCTATTCAATACCTCCTCATTAGTTATGTGATCTACCCATCTAATCTTCAGCATTCTTCTGTAGCACCACATTTCGAAAGCTTCTATTCTCTTCTTGTCCAAACTATTTATCATTCATGTTTCACTTCCATACATGGCTACACTCCATACAAATACTTTCAGAAACGACTCCCTGACACTTAAATCTATACTCGATGATAACAAATTTCTCTTCTTCAGAAACGCTTTCCTTGCCATTGCCAGTCTACATTTTATATCCTCTCTGTTTCGACCATCATCAGTTATTTTGCTCCCTAAATAGCAAAATTCCTTTACTACTTTAAGTGTCTCATTTCCTAATCTAATACCCTCAGCATCACCCGAATTAACTCGACTACATTCCATTATCCTCGCTTTGCTTTTGTTGATGTTCATCTTGTATCCTCCTTTCAAGACACTGTCCATCCCATTCAACTGCTCTTCCAAATCCTTTGCTGTCGCTGATAGAATTACAATGTCATCGGTGAACCTCAAAGTTTTTATTTCTTCTCCATGGATTTTAATACCTACTCCGAATTTTTCTTTTGTTTCCTTTACTGCTTGCTCAATATACAGATTGAATAACATCGGGGAGAGGCTACAACCCTGTCTCACTCCCTTCCCAACCACTGCTTCCCTTTCATTCCCCTCGACTCTTATAACTGCCATCTGGTTTCTGTACAAATTGTAAATAGCCTTTCGCTCCCTGTATTTTACCCCTGCCACCCTCAGAATTTGAAAGAGAATATTCCAGTCAACATTGTCAAAAGCTTTCTCTAAGTCTACAAATGCTAGAAACATAGGTTTGCCTTTTTTGGATCTAGCTTCCAAGGTAAGTCGTACGGTCAGTATTGCCTCACGTGTTCCAAGTCTTAATAAGCTTAAAGCAAATGCGGACATAGTTCCTACGAAGGCGGCACGACCAGTTTCCTTCTCGAATCCAGAGCTCGTGCTTCGTCTCTTACGACCTCGGCGTAGATGGGACGACTTTTCTTAAAACCAGTGTTGTGGACAATACTTCTGAACATCTTAAATAACCGTCAAAATTTTTGGTAAAAGTTTTGGAAGACAGCGGTCTTGTAAGTTATATAAAATCAGTCAAAAAACAGTATAGATTGAGATGGTTACTTTGTTAAAACGACCGGTCCTGGCCTAGTCTTAGGCCGTCTTGAGACAGCACCATCAGCTGAAGTTGGTGATGCGTAGAACAGTCGGTTGACATCAGTCGTTAAAACTGTTTCAGCGACTGAGGTCAACTGGCTGTTCTACGCATCGTCAACTACAGCTGATGGCCTAAGACTAAGCCGGAACCAGTCATTTTAATAAAATAATCATCGCGATCCAGAATATTTTTTTCATTGGTTTTAAACACCTGTCTCAGTACGTGCTTTTCTCTAAAATTGCGGGTATCAGCAAAAACATCCCTCTTTTATTATTTTTATTGCCCTGATTTCATACTTGTTCTAGTTTGTAGCCTTCTTAAACTTTATTGCTCTTTTTGCTCATCGTCAAAGGACACACACATTGTCAAATAAACTAAATTCCTCCCGAACAGGCCATGAAGGCCCAACGGTACCGACAGGCCGCCGTGTCATCCTCAGACCACTGGATGCGGATGTGGAGTGGCATGTTGTTAGCACACCGCTCACGTGGCCGTACAACAGTTAACGAGACCGGAGCCGCTACTTCTCAGTCGTCAGTTTGCCTCACTAGAGCTGAGTGCAACCCACTTGCCAAAAGCGCTCGGCAGACCGGATGGTCACCCTTCCATGTGGCTGCACAGCCCGGCAGCGCTTTAACTTCGGTGATCTGACGGGAACCGGTGTTACCACTGCGGCAAGGCAGAATTTCGATTCAAGAATACTGTTGTTACTCCACTCTGGACGTTCCGATTTCTGAGTATTTCAGCTCAGTTTTATCACAGCTGTGTTCTGCAGCAGTGCGAATACTGTGACTGCTGTTCTAGTATTTTCTATTACACTGTTATTAAATATTTCTTTTAGATATTGGTAAGTGGTTCATCCTCAAGTGCAAGTAGTGAAACCATCGAGCCCGAGAATAGAAACAGAAAGTATCTCAGCGGAAATATAGTGATATTTATGTAACTTGTAGCTATTTGTGTTGTAACAAAACATGCCCAAAGCCCGAGTGTGTTGTGTGTGTAAAACACCTCAGTAATGCTGCTATGGTTCTCAGTAAATTGAAACGCCATTTGTCAACAAAACATTCCTCTCCGTTAAGTAAAGATGTGATATTTTCGTCGGTTGTTGGAACAAAATTTGTGGTAAGGTCTTATGGGACCAAACTGCTGAGGTCATCGGTCCCTAAGCTTACGCATTACTTAATCTAACTTAAACTAACGTACGCTAAGACAACACACACCCATGCCTAAGGGAGGACTCGAACCTCCGAGGGGGGGGGGGGGGGGAGGGAGGCTAACCCGCACGGCTAAAAAAAGAATTGCCGCCCGCATGTAAGAAATGGTAAATATAGTCCCTCGTTCAGAAACTACTACCGAATTTTCTAAAATTCCTCTCTCTGCTGACACAATCAGCCGCCGAATTAGTGACAGTGACATCGAAGACATTTTGAAACAGAAAATACAGAGCAAGTTCTCGCTTCGGATCGACGAGTCCAACCATTTTCTTTTTTTTGTGAAGAAATATTTAGTATAACTAATGAATATTTGGTCCGTAATGAATTAACGTAGGAGGATTGCGTTAGTATTTGTGCAAACGAAGCCGCTTCTGTGACAGACCGAGTGAAAGGATTCGTGGGTAAAGTACGCAAAGTAAATCCTGACTTACGAACCCACAATTGTCTCATGCACCGCGAAGCCATTGTTGCTGAGTTTTTTCCATCTCCTCTAAAAATCGTGATGGACGAAGCAGTAAAAGCCGCGAACTTCGTCAAATCGCGGTCCCTAAATATGCACCTTTTCAACGTTTGTGTCAAGAAATGAGATTACAGCAGACTACACTTTAACTCTAATGTTCGAACTCAGAGATGAGGTACTTGCGTTTTTTACTATTGGAGCCTTGAGTAGGCAGATTTATATGATGAATGGGCATCTAAGTTGGCATATCTTTCTGATATGTTCGTACACTTAAATGGACTAAACAGAAAACGCAAGGTAGAAACGAAAATATTCTGATTGATATTTATAAATCCTTGAATATTATCCATAAGTTAAATTTGTGGATATGGACAATTGAAAATGGATGTTGTGGGATGTTTCCAACTATATGGCCCCTTACTCACGATAATAAGGCGTTGATGGACTTAATTAAAGAAGATTTGGTACTCTTGCTGCAGAATTTCAAAAAATAGTTTGGAGATAGTGTTGTATATTTTGACAAGGTTCGTGATCCATTCGTGGAATCGAAAAATCTTCTGAATAACTGGGGTTTTACACTTACGAGAGGAACTGACAGATCTGAAAGCAGACAGAACATTGAAATCGAAATTTCTCGAAATGCCTGTGGATATATTTGTGTTGTTAATAAGCAGTGAATACCAGGCTATCTCTAAGATGGCAGTTAATGTGTTATTACCATTTTCAACTACATATTTGTGTGAACTGGGCTACTCGAAGTTGACTGAAATTAAAACATCAAAGAGAGAGAGAGAGGGACGTAAATACATTGATGAAGAAATGAGGCTTTCTTTGTCAAGGATTCCACCCCGAATGAGCCGTCTGTGTGCAGATAAGCAGAATCAAGTATCACATTGTTGGTATGAGTAGAGATATTTACTTTAAAAGTCGTATATGGAATGTTTAGGTGTGGCCGAGCGGTTCAAAGGCGCTTCAGTCCGGAACCGCATTGCTGCTATGGTGGCATGTTCGAATCCTGCCTCGGGCTTGGATGTGTGTGATGTTCTTAGGTTAATTAGGTTTAAGTAGTTCTATGTCTAGGGGACTGATGACCTCAGATGTGAAGTCCAATAGTGCTTAGAGCCATTTGAACCATTTTTGGGGATGTTTATTTTCTAAAGAGAAGTAAAGATAAGTTGTTAATGAATGCAGAAGTCTATTCCTGTTTAAAAATGGTAATAACTGCTTACTTAACGACATAATAATTCGCACTCTCATTAAGATACACACGATTTTGAGAGGACAGATATTTTGGTGTGCCTTATTGAGTCTAGGTCCGTGTGAATGTACCGTCGGTTACAAAAGGTTGCACAACATTGAACTAGCGGACGCTCATAGAAATGGAAAAGCTAAATCGTGAGCCCGCACACTGGTTAATCGTCTCAAAGCAATAAAGGCTTTGGCACAGAGGACGCGGTCGTCGCGACAGCGATCTCTGCCCGCTGCGATCTAGCGATACGTTTGTATGACGCAACATTGCATGAGACCCGTCACATACGGGGCGGTCTGCCTCAGCGTTACGTTTTCGACCACGGCAGCTGGCGATACGTTTGTACAAAATCATAGTCTCGGGTGGTCCAGGCAATCTACATCATTTTGTCGAGAGGTTTTTCCAAGGTGGGAGACGAAACGGATCGGCTGATAGAAAACGTGATAAAGTAGCAGTTCTACAAAAAGTGGTGAAAACAGCAGAAACATGGACCATAATTACAGAAGAGATGAATGTTACTAGTAATTACAAATATGTTTTTATTTCACAATATTATTTTATTGTGTAGTTATTGTTTCTAAGGTACCCCATACAAATATTACAGTAAATGCCTATTGAAGTTAAGTTCTACTCACAAAATAATCAGCGAAAGTTTCGCGGACTTGAACTGCAGTATGGGTTGATCTCTGATCGGTAGCATGCATTGGCAACGGCAAGTGCATAGGCCGTATGACTCCTTCACTTTGATCATGAGCGGAACATTCACTGTCGTTTTTCATTAATATGAAGTTACGCAAACAGCAAGCTGCTTTAACTGTGCACTCTGCAGCTGACTCATCTGTATCTATAAATCTTATAAATACACGCCATTTCATGGCCGATATACCAGATCAGTTTTCAACGACGTGACGTGCTCGAGAGAGCTGTGCATTAAATTATTTTTTTCTGGGATCGGAGGTCATTCCAGCTTTTGGACACGATCTCGTTAGGAACGTCATAAGTGCAAAGCCTCCGTAATCATGTAATTTACATTCAAATTTGTTTTAGGTTGGTTGGTTGGTTGATTTGGGGGAGGGGACCAAACAGCGATGTCATCGATCCCATCAAATGGAAGGAAGTCGGCCGTGCCGTTTCAAAGGAACCATCCCGGCATTTGCGTGCAGCGATTTAGGGAAATCACGGAAAACCTAAATCAGGATGGTCGACGCAGGATTGAACCATCGTCCTCTCGAATGCGAGTCCAGTGTGCTAACCACTGCGCCACCTCGCTCGGTTTTGTTTCAGGTGATGAAGCCAAATCAGAGTGGAAAAATTTACAGGACTGTTATTTGAGACACAAGACAAGCTTAAAACGTGTAACGGGACAGGCGAAAAGGGATCACAAGTGGCCATGTAGTGAACACGTGCAATTTTTGAATGGTACACTTCGATCTCGTTACACGAGGAGCAGTATACCAAATGTCGACATTGAAGATTCCAGTACACTTGATAAGGTAATTCCTGGATACGAACGTGAAAGTGAGCAGTGTGAAACGCAAGTAGCTCCAGACTCCACACTAGTGTTACCACCACCTCATAGTAAAAAAATGATAGCCGGATCTGCAGCCCCAGGTGATCCATCCCAAAACTCTGAAGTTCCCAAAGTCATTGTTTATATGCAAAGCAACCCTGTTAAACGTGAGTTTGATGGCATGGACAACCTTTCTCTCAGTTATGCAGACATGTTGAGAAAATTCCAGACAACAACACAAGCAATGCTGAAGATACTAGCTACTCTTTGCAAGTTCAGAAATGAGAAATCTTGGTACCCCAGTTCAGTCACCTGGAGTATCTACACTCTACTTTCCATTGGTGTCTGATAATTCTTCCTATTCCTCAACGAATAATAACAAGGCATATGGCTCAGTATATATGTCCCAGGTTTATCACAACAAGAACCTCACTGGCTCATCAACCAGTGATTTGTCTGAAAATACTCGTCACTTCTACGACAATTACGGGTTCCGTTCATCAGTCACGTTAGATAACAGTATTTGTAATTAATAACTAATGTTTGAAATGTATATTACTTATTACTATGTTTGTAATATTACCTGACATATTGAAATAGATTACTGTTCGTATAACGTAGGTGAGAGTATATTTTTTATTGACCTACCTCAAAGAAACGGCTAACTTTCCCTAGTTCCACTACGTCTCCTCCAGTTCGTGGTGATTTCAATGTTCTGTTGCAGTAGGTCATATACTTCCTCGAAACTTGGTCTTGACATACGGAAATACACAAAACTCTGTCTTCATGTGATTGCAATTCCCTATAGAGACGGTGGTATTCACCAAGGTGTTCCCTTTTTTCATTAATTGGGTGCTCCCAGTAACGTATTTTCCTTCTACTGCACTGTAGTGCTAGTGGAAGTAAGAGTTGCTCCTCATCGGAACTACTCATTTTCCAAGAAAACCTGAAAACACTTTCATCAGTGAAAAACACTACTGTGAACCTGCTCTGCGGGAAACTATGACAACACTGGATCACTCACACAGACATCGCTCGATGTGTGACTCAGCCATATCGCCGACGGCCGAGAAGGTCGCACGATCGCTGCCCGCGTACTGTTGCAATGCCTTAAGGCCGATGCGGTACTTGGCGTCCTCACCAATGTGTGGATCATCAATTCAGTGAGACATTGTGGTGATGTTTGGGGCTTAACACAAAGCTCTGGTGAGCAGTTTGACGATCGAGAACTGTCCGCTAAAATACCAACCCCTCTTTTCCCTTGTAGTTAAATGCTTACAGGGAAGTTCCTTTCACCACCAGCACGGTACCTCCTTGACGAGGGACAGTCCGAGCGTAATTAGCTACCTCGGCTACGGCAGTGGTTTAACTACGACATATGTTCTCCTACGAGGAGCAGTAACAAAGTTTCAATGGTCATCCGAAAGAATGAAGGTGCAACCACGAAACTTAGTAATGCACTTTAGTCATTTACAAGATCCTCGCCCTTTAGGGCGAGAAATTTTTGCCAAAGTTGGATGACTAGGCGAAGATCTTGCTTATAGAAATTTGAATTTTCTCCGTTCAGGAAACACTCCACCTCTAAAATCACCCATCATCATTCTGGATATGCCTGCCAAAGAATGGTTTCTTCATCATAGAAAAGAGAAATAAGTAAAATTGGGTGCTGTGCCACGAGAGTACAGGAATTAGGCAAAATCTGATGGACCAAAGAAGTCTGTCCTGTGCAGAACGAACTGAGCTATCGTCTTTTGTTTTGTTGCTGAATTGTGCAGTAAATTAAGTTGTACTTAGTGGTTTTATCCTTAGACGGTTGTGATGGGCATTGATGTTCATTAATACGGGCATGGTTCTCTATCTGTTGGATTAGTTATTTGATGTACAGCATTATGAACTCAGCTTCTTTGGTCTGTCGTGCTTATGCAGCTTCATGTGATGTTTTGTCTTTACAGTCTCCTTAACCTTTCCAGAAGGTTTCTGTATTGTATTGTATTTTAACCGGGGGCCTAGAAACGACGGAGAGGCTCCGTCCCCGCCGCAGCCGCAATGGTCCACAACCCCATGACGACTACCGCAGTCCACTTCGCCCCTCCGCCGCCCCACACCGAACCACTCTTTCAGGGTTATTGTGCGGTTCGCCCCCGGTGCCCCCCCCCCCCCCCAGGGAAGAACGTCTCACACCAGACGAGTGTAATCCTATATTTTGGTGTTAGAGTAATGATGGTGTACGCGTACGTGGAGAACTTGTCTGCGCAGCAATCGCCGACATAGTGTAGCTGAGGCGGAATAAGCGGAAGCAGCCTGCATTTGCCGAGGCAGATTTCTGTAGTGTAGTCTACATCTATATGATTAGTCTGCAATTCACAATTAAGTTCCTGGCAGATGGTTTAACGAACCACCTTCAAGCTGTTTCTTTACTGTTCCATTCTCGAACACCGCGCAGTAAAACGAACACTTAAATATTTCTGTACGAGCTCTGCTTTCCTTTTTATTATAATGATCATTCCTCCCTATGTAGGTGAGCACCAAGAATATATTATTACACTCGGAGGAGAAAGTTAGTGATTAAAATTTCATAATAAGATCATGCCGCAACGAAAAATGGCTTTGTTTTAAAGATTGACACACCAATTCACGTGTCATATTCGTGGTACTCTCGCCTCTATTTCGCTATAGTGCAAAACGAGCTGACTTTTTCTATGTCTCCAATCTGATGCGCATCCCACATCGCACAGCAGTATTCGAGAAGAGGAAGACAAACGTAGTGCAGGCAATCTCTTTAGTAGAACTGTTGCATTTTGCAAGGGTTCTGCCAATAAATCGTAGTCTGTTTTGCTTTACACACAACGTTATCTACATGATTGTTAAAACTTAAATTATCCTTTACTGTAATTCCTAAGTATTTTGTCGAATTAAAGTCTTAACATTTGTGTTAAGGAAATTTAGCGGGTTCCTTTTGGTACTGATGTGGATGACTTCACAATTTCCGTTATTTAGAGTCAATTGACACTTTTCGCACCATACAAATATCTTGTCTAAATAACTTTGCAATTTATTGTGAGCAGCCGATGACTTATAAGAGAGTAAATGACAGCATCATCTCCAAACAGTTTAATAGTGCTTCTTATATTGTCTCTTAAATCATTTATGTAGGTCAGGAACAGCGGAGGGAGGAGAGCACTTCCTTGGGTAACGCCAGATATTATTTCTGTTTTAGTTCAAGTGGCTTTAAGGACTATGGGACTTAACATCTGAGGTCATCAGTCCCATAGACTTAGAACTACTTAAACCTAACTAACCTAAGGACATCACACGCAGCCATGCCCGAGGCAGGATTCGAACCTGCGACCGAAGCAGCAGCGCGCTTCCAGGCTGAAGCGCCTAGAACCGCTCGGTCACAGCGGCCGGCTCCGTTTCAGTTGGTGACTTTCCGTCAGTTATTGCGAGCTGTGACCTCTTTCACAGGAAATCACGAATCGAGTAGCACAAATGAGACTGTAGCCCATAGGCACGCAATTTTATTAACAGCCGCTTGTGAGGTAGAGTCAAAAGTCTTCTGGAAATCTAAAAACGTGGAATCGACATACCCTGTCGATAACAATCATTACTTCGTGAGAATAGCGAGTTGTGTTTCACAATAACGGTATTTTCTGAAAAATGTTGGCTGTTTGTGAATGAATCGTTTTCTTCGAGATAACACATTCCAAAATCCTACTGAAAATCGACGTTAGCGATACGGGTCTGTAATTCAGCTGATTACTGATATTTCCTTTCTTGGGTATTGGCGTGACTTGTGCATCTGTGACTGTTGTGCTGGTTTGCCCTCGATGAACATATATCTGTTAGCACCACGCCATGGCAATCTCAAAAAATACTCTGCAGCCCCTTCTCGTTTTCGGCACTGGTGAATTCACACATTCCACTACTTACTTTGCCACATTGTTACGGATCATAGTAATGCACCCAGCATTCAGTGTAATTAGGCAACTAAAGATGTCATCTGGACTGGGTCGGCACAGCTGCAACATTTTCACTAGCCCTCGCTTCAGAGAGTTGTTTGAATGGATGTGACCACTGACCATCCACGGAACGTAGCGTTCGGCGAAGTCTGTCGTGTTCAAAATGTCGTGGAACATGCTGAAGACTCATCCGTGACTGAATTTCGCCTTTTCTTTTATAGCCTCAATTATGATACACTCGGTCCGCGCGAGGGCCTCCATTCATCGTGTGATCACCTGCTCTCTACAGGAGATGGTCTTTCACTTCGTTCTTCGTTATTCTGACTTGTCTGACTACACTGGAAGACTCCTTGGACCTTCTGTAAAGTTTGGAAGGTAGGAGACGAGATACTGGCCGAAGTAAAGCTGTGAGGACCGGGCGTGAGTCGTGCTTCGGTAGCTCAGATGGTAGAGCACTTGCCCGCGAAAGGCAAAGGTCCCGAGTTCGAGTCTCGGTAGGGCACACAGTTTTAATCTGCCAGGAAGTTTCAATACTGTTAGTCTTCGGTTGGTGTACTTTAGGTTGTTGAGTGGTGTGCACGAAATGTAGCTTAATTTCAAAGTGTCCAAACACGTAATATCTGAATACGTTAAGTCGTGTCCACACTGACCGCACCGCAGCACATACATTCCTTCTCTTGTCGGTACATCAGAAGTAACAGTATTGTTCCTAAACTTCAGTGTATTCGTGCACTTCTTAAAGACGGAAACAGACATGGACACGATCTCCTTGACTCCTTAAAGATAGAAAGTAGAATGTCATACAGAAACTTCTAGCGGATGAGTAAACAAATTTGGGAAAGATTTCTGCAGAAGCTTGAGGAATGCATTTCGAAAATCGGGATATTTCAGTCTGTCAGTTTCTGCTACCCTCACATTTGCAATAGCAGTAATTCAATGTAAATTCTTCGAACGACAAGCAGTGAACTACTTTATTTGGAAAGTATCATGAGCAATCGTTTAAGGACAATTCCACAGCGAGAAAACATGTGAATTGAATTTCTGTGGTTTTTCATTTTTTATGCAAATTGCAATTTATTGTAATTTAATAACACATTTACAACCAAAGCGGCACATAGCCGAACTTTTACAACTATGAGTTTCAACTCCAAATCTTTCACGGCTGAAGGCCTCCAAACAATAAATCTTAAAAATCAACAAGGTATATTTCAACTGACTGAAAACAGTCAGTTACAATTACAAATAAAATAATATATATGACAGCTAGGCTGAAAGCCTTAAGGCAAGGGCGGATAAACAAACATAAACAAGAAGCAATACAAACGGCTGAAGGCCCACAGTAAAATTTTCAAGATTTTAAAAATGAATTACTATAACCTTTCAAATGAAGAAGGCTGCAATGTTTAAGCTTGAAAGGTAATTTTAAGAATAAGATGGTACACGGTGCAAATATCGATACACATCGCTGCTGCCACACGTAGGAGGAAGAAAACCACGGCGTAACCACAACAAGGGCGGGAAACCGAACACAGATACACAGCCAAGCTCACGAAAACACACAGTTGGGAGTGAGCACTGCTCAACACACAATTTGCATAGAATATTTACATTGGTTGTAACCACATCAATTAAATTATGATTTGTTCCCATTATTGCCACGAGATACCACACCAAACGCCAATTACGTATGGAGTAGATAACATTCATTCCTCCTAAGAAATTTCTTGGCGTGCACTGCTCAAATCATTTCAGTTACGTGAAACTGATGATATTCAATTACCTAACGCTGTTCTCAGAATTTTATGCATATGTCCAAGCAGTGGTCCGTAAACAAATGTATCGCTACGTCAAACAGGTTGTTCAGACGTAGATACTTAGAGCTACCTGCGCGAAGCTGGGGCACGCTGATAGTAAAAAAATCAAAAAGAAATTTGAAAACACATATCTACTATGTGCTTGGTCAGTCCAAAGACTGGATAAAATGTGAAGAGATGTTGTATTCAAAACTGCCGGTAAATCAGTACTGCACCGTGGTATTTCCGACCAGGCCTCACCCACTCTTGTGGCTTTCTTTGAGATTGTAATACCACAGCTAAAATATTTGTGGTTGGAAACACCACGTTAACGTCACGGATAGCAAAGTCCACGATCGGAAAGTCCACGACACCGAGCGATTTGGTGGTCGCGGCTTTTCATCCGCGATTTTATTTTATTTTTTTATTTTTTATTTCTTTATTTTATTTTATTTTATTTATTTATTTATTTTGAGCCAGTCACACCTGACGATCTAACAGTGCAACTGCAGAGGACGGGGGCACAGAATAGGAAGTGTGCAGAATGAAACTCGGCTGCAATCCATGCGCCAAAATTTAGTGTGAATGCCTGAGGTCTGGATTATCGAAACCCAGTAAACAGCAGTGCCTCAAATCAAAGGCGAACGGATAGGCTTTGTTTGTTCGTTAATAGTGAATTTTAGCTGCTGGGTGATCTACAAGTAAACACACCCGATGTGATTTGACCTTGCCTTCGTGGAAGGCTTACGTAGCTAACAGTATTACACCTGTACACCCACGCACACTAAGTAGTCAGTTTGTTTAACGTCAGACGTGCACCTTAGGCATTGTTGTAAGATTCATTTGTCATTTGTAGTCGGTCACTATTAAATTATGATGCTTACAGCGTCATCTATTGCTACATTTTGTAACTATTACTTTTCTTCTACCATACGTTTTCTCCCTTCTCCCATAATATTCCGTTGCAATTTGACGTCATTCTGACCAGTGGCGTTATTTCTACACGGTTTTGAAAGTTTAACTTTAATTATAATCACCCTGTATATAATGGTCAGCAGTAAGAAAGAAGGGCACATCTGGAAAGTAACGAGCGGTCTCCACAAAGTGGCAAATAATAGTGCATGAGGAAAAATCAATTTTACGATTTTTTGGCTGTAAACAATAGAAACCTCTTTAAACTATAAAAAATACTGTATGTAAATCTAGCAAAGCTACATAAAATCCTAGCGTTAGTTTTCGGTAGAGGTTCTCCTTTTCCTTTAAAAAGTTAAAAACGACTTGTTTAGAATTTGTGCATTTTCTTCATCACTATGAATAATACCTTTCATTCCACTCTGAAGCAGCCGGCCGAAGTGGCCGCGCGGTTCTGGCGCTGCAGTCTGGAACCGCGAGACCGCTGCGGTCGCAGGTTCGAATCCTGCCTCGGGCATGGATGTGTGTGGTGTCCTTAGGTTAGTTAGGTTTAACTAGTTCTCAGTTCTAGGGGACTAATGACCTCAGCAGTTGAGTCCCATAGTGCTCAGAGCCATTTTGAGCCACTCTGAAGCAGCTAATTGGTACACGATATTAATGTCTCTCATATCTTACAGTTTCATATGACAGTTCGATGATGAAGTATCTATTTCCTCGATATTTGTCATCGTTACTGTGATACTTAGTTTCCTAATACACTGCATCATAAAAGTTGAAGGATACGCAGTGAAAAATGTAGTCGCTGGTTACTTTACGTTTAGTTCTAGTGTGCCAACTGCAGCTAACATATTGAAATTGTTTTTTTTTATGTTGGAAGGAAAGCCATATTTTACTACAGTATGGAGAAAATATAGGTTACAGTATTTTATTTGAGTGCATTGCCTGACGATGCATGTGCAAGTAGCCTACAGCTCAGGTCTGGGCCTAATTCAGACCATTTGTAGAAATTAAGTTTTATTGGAGCTTACTGCCTTCATTTAAAGTAACACCTATGTTAATTCAAAATAAATTCGCTGACTGCGAATATCTTGGTATAAGCTGTGACATGTGAAAATTTGTGCCAGGCCTGGAATCGAACCTGGTTTTCTCGCTTATCGCGAGTCGTCACTTTCATCACTTCGGTTATCCGTACACGCCAATTTATTTCGATTTAATATCGATTGGCTGTCAATTTTCATGAAATCTGTTCATACAAATATGCAAGTAAATAATACCTAATTGCTACATTCAGGCTGAAAACATGAATGAAAATTCCGGAATTGATACAAACATTGAAACTCTTGCAGTGTCTCCCATAACAGCTGTTTCTGCTGAAGTGAAGCTGATTTATCAGCTCAAAGTCCCAGGAAAGAAAAATTAAGAAGCAAAATAAAACTGGTGCAAGGAAAAAAAATGATATTTCCAAAACAAAGTAGCTTCACTGTAGTCTGACGCTGAAAGCAGTGGCAGTTCACAGTTTGCTCATGTGGACATTAAAGAATTTAAACGTTTATGTGATAAGTTTTTAACTAACGATTTCTCACAACATGTTTCATTAGCGCTTCCTTTCGTAAAAGTCTTCATTTAGTCGGTTAGATTACTTCCATTCCATAAGAATATCCGTTTAGATCCGTGGTAGTAGAAGCAGCTTTCGTTTTGTGTTTACTTCAATATGGCGTCGAGTGCAACGATTGAATTCATACTTGTCAGAGGAGCCGCCCTCTGCTTTCCTTTCTGCATGCTCTGTTCTGTTACGGGGGTAAGCATGTAAGGCGTATGCTTCGCCGGCGATGGGCGAGGCATGACAGAATCTCTGACCAGAGAGTAGTTTATTGTTAGTTGTTGCTTGTCGCGAGTCTGCGCTTGACTGCGCGAGTGGACAGTGCTAGTCTGCGCGAGTCGACAGTAGAAGTCGACAGCAGCAGTCAGTCGGATACAGTAGTAGTCGGTCGGCTTTAGTAACGAGTGGACAGTAGTAGTCTGCGGGAGTCGGCATGCGTCGGCTGTGTGCTCTGGTCGCGACTCTGGTCAGAACTCTGGAGGATGAGTATTGTTGTAGAAGGTAAAGAAGCAGCCTTGCGCATATTTAGTAATGTATGTTAATTGTAATTTAATTTGTTCAAAAAATAAATGCCCCAATAATAATTTTATAATATAAAGTAACTCTTTTAAAGAAAAGCATTCATTTCAATTTCCAATGCATTATCACTGCTTCCAAGAATCAAAAAAAATATATGCCTGCATTGCACGAAGCTGTGTTGAAGAATGTATAATTAAGAGCAGATATAATTGCAGTTTTTATTGAGGTAAGAATTTTTGCTTGTTTTATTCAGAATACAGGGCCGAAGGTCAGCGTTGCTGTCCTTATAAAATTTACCAGATATTATCATTTCTGTTGGGAGTTTACATTTCGTTCATGGTTCATTATTTAATTAATATTATTGTGGGTTTATGGTCAATTATCATTCCTTAATTTTTGTGGGGAGGTTACACTTGGCTCCATTATCATTCCTTAATTTTTTGGGGAGGTTACATTTGGCTCCATTCCCATCTTGCATTATTATTAAACATTATTTCTGTGGGGAGGTTACACTTGGCGACCCTGCCAGGATCGTATTTCTTTTTTTGTGAATCTTCTGAGAAGTAGTCATATATCTGCTCTTATCTACTTAAATGTAGTTTGCATCTGGCGCAACGCATTTTACTAATTTGTCACTCTTTCTTTCATAGATCATCGGCAATTTGTTGCTCTCTGTTGTAATTGTGTTTGTTGCATTTTGCATTGTCTTTGTTTCATTTGTGAATAATTTTGATTTGTGAAAAATGCCGCGAAAAACTGTTAATAGTACATTGCGATGTGTAATGAGTGAAATAGCGGACTCGAATAATTTGACCGATAGTACTTGCGACACGCAGTGTAATGATGACAATCCTCCATTTACAGACAATCAGTGCATACCGACCACTTGTAATGATTTTGATCCTAATGATGAACAAATGAATCCAATTGTGTCCTCTGTTAATTTGACGACAATTGATGACGTGGTACGTTCTGTTACAATGAACGCTGCCCAGCTTGACGCACCCGATTTGCAAAATTTACATAATGAACAGACAAATTTTTCTAACGAAAATGAACAGTATACTCAAAGTAGGACAGTTTTATTTGATTCCGAGGTAGTGACTAACAGTGCACATCCGATTGGTAAACCTTTTCGAGAATTGCAGAATGACCAAATGGTTACAGAAAACGTGATAAATGCACATACACCATCACACAGCACAGAGAATACAGTAGCTAATATTGGCGTGGATCAAGTTATGGCATTATTGGTACAATGTAGTGAAAATTTTAAACAAATCAATGAACACAACAAACAACAGAATGAAAATTCGAAACAACGGAATGAAAAACAAGACAACCTTAATGAAAATTTCAAACAACTTAATGAAAAATTAGACAACAATTCCAAACAACTTAGTGAACAGATCAAACTACTTAATGAAAAACATGACAACCTTAATGAAATCTTTCTTGGCAAGTGCCCGGCAAGGTAAGGTTAGCAGGTCGCTTTTCTTGTTGTTAAACATCAGACAGTGCACATTTTCCAGATAAAATTACGTATCTTACGAATAATTATGTAACTCTATCTAGTGATATATTAATTTTATCAAATTTTCTCTCCATTAAAGTCTTCAATTCTCGCCTCTATTAACTACACAACACACAAGCTGTACACAAAGAAGATCACATTTCTTGTCGTTATACACCCTAGACCGTGCATATTTTCCATTTTTTATGTATGTATGATTGTATTCCTGTTTTCTTTGTATGCACTATGAAATATTTAAGATATAACAAACACCAGTTGACTTTAACATTTTGCCTTACGATATCTCAACATCGTGATTACTTAACTTTTTTTTTTTTTTGGCTGCTACATTGTGATACACTGGGTACATTTTTGCTTCTGAACACTGTCGATGTTTTTGACATATTAGGTTTTCTGTCATGTTATGCTGTATGCTCAATTATGTTACTATAAACCAGTTTTTATCTAATGGGTATATGAATTAAATGCAAGACATTAATCTTTGTTCATCATTTTCAGAAAGAAATAACGTGTAAACGAAATAAATTAAACAGAAATGGGAATTTCACCTTCGGAATGAACGAAAGAGGATGCAATACCTCGTGATGAATAGTAAATGGATCAGAATTAACAAGCATTAACAAGAATATACTATACACATCGTATGATAGCAGTGTTAACTAATTTTTTCTTTCAGAATACGAGGCGATTGATGCAGGCTGTCAGACAGAACTATACATCTTAGTTTTAGTGATGAAATATGCTAGAAATAAGGAATAGTTGTATAATGAATAATGAAGTGATTTTTTGCAGATGATAATGAATGGTGATGAATAATGATGAAGAATGTGCTGCTATGGATAATGAAGTTTTTCTTTACAGTTGATGATAATAATGGAGTTAAGGTGATATGGATAATGAAGTTTTTCTTTGCAGATAAAAATAATGATTAAGTTTATATATTTGCTGTTAGTTAAGAGGTGCTATGTAGTTATTTAAGTATTTGTTGCAGTTCATTTTGACAGTATGTCTTATATCGCATGGTATGATGACTGAAGGTTTTGGAAAGGACAGCTAGAGAACATATATATATTTTTATACACATTTCACTACCTGTTAATTCGAAGTTCACTACTTTTCAGCATAATATGCGTTTCTTCTTTCCGTTTCATAATCCAGGAGAAATTATTCATGAAATTAATGTGGTATAAATAGTTGTTTATTAAACCTATGTCGTTTATGAATGTGATCACATATACTCTACTTGTTTCATATCTTTGCTACAGCTGACTCATGACGAATGACGTTACACATCTTCATTTGCAGCAATAACTCAAAAACAAACAAAGGAATTACCAGTCCCAAATAATGCTACTAGTTTAAGAAAGTTCTGAGTAATACTGATCAGCTCTGAATAGTATGTCACTTCAATAATGACTTCTGAAGAATACAAAAAAAAATGCTTTATAACTGGCCAATGAATGCCACTGATTATTGTAATAAGATGACCTATGATGCCAATGATTACTATAATTAAGTGAATTATGTTAATACTATGCCATTCATTAGCTTCTGTTTTGAATGATGACTTCTGATGGTTTGTAACTGGGCAATGAGTGCCAATAATTACTATATTCAGATAATTTATGAACATTATTCTGTAATACTACATACATGGTACAGAAATGTTCAGTAACTGGGCGATGAGTGCCACCAATTACTCAAATCAGTTGTTAGACTAGTGTAATTCTCGATGAAGACTACTATGTGACTTAATGACCTTCACCTTCTGACCTAATTACCAGAAATTACTGCAATACACATTTGTCCTGTCTATCCTCATGATCATGGAGCACTATATTTGGTTTTTGCACTAATTCTACGTTGGTATACTTTACAAGAACATGGTGTTGACACGACATGCTGTCCACCACCTTGAGCGATGGAGATGTTATTATGGTCCCACTGTTTGGTGTACCTAGTGTACTACCAAAATGATAGCATGGAATATTATTACGACATTTCAGTGTCTTGGCTACACTGATTAATACTTCAAGGAAATGCGCTTCAGATTGTCTCACTTGGTGTTGTGCTTCTGTAGAAAGATATGGACTTTCAGTGCAGCTGCATGCAAACTAAATTGCTACAACCATGACGCAATCCTTCCCATTCCTTTCCTAATTCTTGTAAAATGATAAAGACATATACAGTGCGTGTGCACTTCCTTTCATTTGTTAACAACATCAGTTGTCCTAAAAATACTAAAGACTTCTATAGTGCATGTGCACTTCATCTCACTCCTTGATATGTTTATTTGTTGTAAAAAAATGCTAGAGAGTTTTACAGTGCGTGTGCACTCTATGCCATTTGTTAATATGATTTGTACTCATTACGTATACATTTTATGATTCCCAGATACGTTCTGTATTACAGTGCGTGTGCACTTTCGTCATTTTGTTAACATGATTTGTATTCATTGCATATACATTTTTGTGATTTGCTGATATGTTCTGAACTTCAGTGCGTGTGCACTTTTGTCATTTCTCAATATGATTTGTACTCGTTGCCTATACATTTGTGATTTCCTGATATGTTCACTACTACAGTGCGTGTGCACTTTTGCCATTTGTTAATATGTTTTGTACTCATTGTGTATACATTTTGTCCTTACTTGACATGTTCTGAACTTCAGTGCATGTGCACTTTTGTCATTTGTCAATATGATTTGTACTCATTATGTTTATTTGTTGTAAAAATATTAGAGAGTTTTACAGTGCATGTGCACTTTCGTCATTTTGTTAACATGATTTGTATTCATTGTATGTACATTTTGTGATTTGCTGATATGTTCAGTACTCAGTGCGTGTGCACTATATTTTATTTCATGTTCTGCACTTATATATCTGTAAATATTCTGTGATTGTAAACTTAGTTAATTAAGAAAAATTTGTTGCTCATGGCAAGTCCAATTGACTCACCATCGCTGCCAAATTTTTGCCCCCCCCCCCCCCACCCCAGTGGAGGGTTATGTAAGGCGTATGCTTCGCCGGCGATGGGCGAGGCATGACAGAATCTCTGACCAGAGAGTAGTTTATTGTTAGTTGTTGCTTGTCGCGAGTCTGCGCTTGACTGCGCGAGTGGACAGTGCTAGTCTGCGCGAGTCGACAGTAGAAGTCGACAGCAGTAGTCAGTCGGATACAGTAGTAGTCGGTCGGCTTTAGTAGCGAGTGGACAGTAATAGTCTGCGGGAGTCGGCATGCGTCGGCTGTGTGCTGTGGTCGCGACTCTGGTCAGGACTCTGGAGGATGAGTATTGTTGTAGAAGGTAAAGAAGCAGCCTTGCGCATATTTAGTAATGTATGTTAATTGTAATTTAATTTGTTCAAAAAATAAATGCCCCAATAATAATTTTATAATATAAAGTAACTCTTTTAAAGAAAAGCATTCATTTCAATTTCCAATGCATTATCACTGCTTCCATGAATCAAAATAAAATATACGCCTGCATTGCACGAAGCTGTGTCGAAGAATGTATAATTAAGAGCAGATATAATTGTAGTTTTTATTGAGGTAAGAATTTTTGCTTGTTTTATTCAGAATACAGGGCCGAAGGTCAGCGCTGCTGTCCTTATAAAATTTACCAGATATTATCATTTCTGTTGGGAGTTTACATTTCATTCATGGTTCATTATTTAATTAATATTATTGTGGGTTTATGGTCAATTATCATTCCTTAATTTTTGTGGGGAGGTTACACTTGGCTCCATTATCATTCCTTAATTTTTTGGGGAGGTTACATTTGGCTCCATTCCCATTTTGCATTATTATTAAACATTATTTCTGTGGGGAGGTTACAAGCATTTGCCAGGTAGCATAGCTGTGCTCCGTTTGTCGTCTTTTAAAGCTTTGTGACTCTTATGTCACATGCTGTTTCTATGTCGTTTTAAGTAATTATGGGCGCTTTTCTCCTGCAAAAATGACTTTCGACGTGGAACGTTCCAGCATTGAAGAACAACGTCGTAATTTATGGTGCGATTCAGGAAATAAGGATTACAGCAATAAGATCGAAAAACATTATTGAGGGAGGATATGTAAAAAATTTGTTCCTGATTTCGAAAATAAACCAATGATTTCTAAAGTTTCATCCAGCTTGAATACGCCTCTTTGTGAACGAAGTTGTACAGATCAGAATATGCTCCAGTTATTGCTGCACAGAAGTCCTCTTTCACAATTGAAGGCCGATGAAATATTCGCGTGGACTGGACGCCACAAGTACACTCAATGTAGCAGCGCGCTGTCCATATCCTGTAATTACAAACTTTTCTTTCTGTGTAAAATGAGCTCTAATATGCAAATTAAGCGTTTCCGGACACATGTCCACGTAACATCTTTTCTTTATTTGTGTGTGAGGAATGTTTCCTGAAAGTTTGGCCGTACCTTTTTGTAACACCCTGTATATTCGAAAATGGAATGTGTGCGGCATTAATCTCAGACTGAAATAGAAACAGTTTACTTAGCATATCATCACAATCTGGATTCCAGAAGGGTTGCTCCAGTCATCCAGCAGATCCTTGCCGGTAAGAAGAGTTAACGCATGGATAAATAGTCAGCCGCAACAATTTGTAAGTATGGAAAAGCCTGAAGTAAGGAGAAATACGTATTCTAATACTACAGAATCTAACATCGATTCCCAAACGCAGTGGTGGCTGCTGTGTAAGAGCACAAGAGAACATGAACACCCTAACTTTTGACATTTACTGATTAATTTGTTATTTTTCTTTGAATGCTGTTAAACGTAACATAGATGCAGTAATCTGAAACGTAAGGCATTTAAATCTACCGCGCTGTGCTAAATTGCTATTCCTCTAGACTCCGTGCAACTTGGAATCAGGGTCGCGAGCACACTTTCAGTTGTGCACGTTTTAAGGAGCTTTTGCGCATGCGCAACTAGCATGACGTAATTGCCTTATGGGTCGGATACATGAGAATTTGACGAACAGTGTGCACGGTTCATGGTGAGCACAGCTAACCCTTACCGCTCAAAGTTCACGTCAATGCCACTTGGTGGTAGCATACTGCAGCAGACGTTTATCCCAGTTCGCTTGACAAAAATGCCGTTAAGATGATAGCACATTCCTCAGATATGCCATTTCAGTCATTATATTGTTAAATTCGGTTGGAAAAACCAAAACTTACATTGTGGGTTTCTGAATGTGTTATAGTACATTAAGATTTGTATTTTTTCGTACACTGTTTCTCAGTAATGGAAAGGATAAAAACCTATCTTTGAAGTGCAATGACGGTGAATAGGCTTTCGGAATTGGCAATGCTTGCAATTGAGGAAAAAGGTTGTCAATGATACTAAATACTTCAGTCATAGCATGATCGAGACAGTTTTGCGATTTAAAAATAGATGCGTGGCTTTTCTTTATAAATATGCAGTGTTAGTCAAGCGGCAGTGTAGTTTTCTCTATTTAATATGTACCTGCAGTGCAGTGAAACGTGTATCAACATTAGCTTTTGTGTGGACCACATGGAAAGACAGGAAATTACATAAGAGGAAATTTTGCTATTTTTCTGCTCCAGAGAGTGAGCTTGATGAGAGAACGTTGCATGTTGTCTTCAAGAGCAAATGCTTCATCTCCGACTCTAACATTCTGTGTGGTGTCTGTTTGTTCTAAGTCGTGTCTCCCTACCACTTTCGCGCAACGACTCTCTGAGCGTATTTTTTAGGGAATTGACTAGTTTGAACCTGGGACCTGTTGCTGGTAACGAGACGCCAGACCACACATGACATGTAGAGTTCAGAAGAGTTCAGTGAGACTAGCGATGATATAATCAAATACTTAATGATTTCAGCGTCAGCTCCACTGCACTCCATGTAAAAGAATCTTAATACTAACTAAATTTAGTGGAAGGGGTTCAAGGCTTTCCTGTTTTTAGTTAGCTGGTAAAATAACGTCGAAAAAGCAGTTAAGTTTACCATTGGAAATTTTATTCTATTCACAAAACATTGTTTATAAATTACACTATTGATAAAAGGAAATATTTTAATACAGGATGATAAAAACCAACTGCGTTCAACAAAAATGTGAACGAATATTCCCTGAATGGGTTTCCAAGTTCTACAATGGATCGAAGGATGACCTATGCCATATCACATCTATAATCTAGGTTTAAGTTAAGTTCCATAAAAGAGAAAACTATCAAAAATGGTCTACAGTGACCCTCAATTATCTTTAATTACTTATTTAACTTGTCGTAAATTGCAGTGGCTGATGTGGCTTCTCAATAATTATGCAACAGAAAAATCATCGCGTTTCAGATTTTTACTTTGAGTAGCAAATGTGAATACCATGAGCTTTAATTGACAATCGACACTAGCATTACGCAACAAGAGGATGTAACAGATGAGACTTCTGCAGTTCTGAGTGAAGCCTTATGCGGCATTACCTTGTCGGTGGTTAGTCAGCGTCAGGGGGCAGCGGGCGACGCAGCTCCACACACCTCGCCGTCTCGGAAGCAACTCTTTCTAACCTCTCCTTACTACAATTTACCGAAGTTGGTTTAAGAAAAGCTATCTGGCTGTGTTTTCAACTGACCAATCAGGGTCTCAATGTTAACCTTAAGCTCTGCCTACAAAAATTCTGACTATCCAATGACAAACGTTATACTTTTCTTGGTGGGGCAATGTTTTTAATGTTTGCTACTAAACAGAGACGCGAAAATGTCTCACGCTAAAACTTGCAGCTGGTGTGGCCCTTTTAGTGTTATCGTAAGATCTATACTGTTCTTATGGAGGGCTCTATCTTTTAACATGGGCTGAGGGGTGGTCTTGGCGGTCGGCCGGCGATGTGGGTGTCCATTATCGTAGGGCCTTCTAGCTGTCCCTTATCGTAGGGCCTTCTAGCTTACACGACTCTGCTCTTGGCTTCGGTTCTAGTTTCTCCCCTCGGAACTGCATCTGTTTCACGGTGGGAAGGTATGACATGCATGTAGGCGTTCTTGTGTTAGTCTGTGGTATTCCATTTGCTCACTCGTTACTCGTATTACTTTGGTTAACTTAATGTCACGATTTATTCGGAGCTATGTGACATACCGCCGGATTTGCTATCATGTCAGGGTTTTCATGGAAGGTGTTGGATTTGCCTGACACCTTACACGACATAGCAGAGAGAGATCGATTCTTTGGCAAAATTTAACCCAACAAGAGGAAAGCTTCAAGAAGTGGTTCTCCTGCAGAATCAAACAAACAATACGTATGTTTTGATATGCTAAATTTCCTGTCACCTGTAGTTGTGAGTTAACCAGCAGGGTTGGAAGAATCTGTTGCACATACTAATGAGGCGAATTATTTTCGTGTTGAGGATGTGCCTCTAATCCTGGTAAGAAACAAGAGGATGATCAGAGAAGATACCTGCGACAAACATAAAAACGTCATCAAAGCCTGAGTCAGATGGCCCTGACAAGCATTTTCTACCGTCATTATTAGATGAGTTGAAATCAGTGCCACAGCATTTGAAACGAATGTCCGCTTTGAGGAAGTACAGCAGGTCTTACAGTTCACTAGAAAACTTTAATTTTCTGTTTACTTCACCTATATGTTCAAATCCATCCACAACTAGTCCTGCATTCAATCAAGCCCAATTATATAAAAGCACGATGCCATGTTTATACCTGTATCATCTGGTTCATCGGTAGTCACTGATTTTTTCTCCATGTGGAGTAAACACTAACGAGTTTGATCATTGTATTTTAATGTAATACATGGGAACAAATTACTGTTAAATCTACGTTAAAAATAAATGTATAGTACGTAAAGTAAGCATTTTATTTGCATAGTTAAAACATTTTGCAGGGCTTTCTCTCAGTTCCTTATAAACCGTAAAAAAAACGCCGTGTTTCTCTCGTGTAGTTAATATAGGATGAACCAAGTACTTTGGTTGACGTCGGTGGCATCTGTATTTTCTTTCCATTAACAAGGCGAAAAGCAACACTTACTCGTCAGAATCCATTTCGTAACTGGCTCGCACAAGCACACAGACAGCTCTTGTCATGTAGCTTCTGCGCATCCGCTGTGCGATTCAACCACGCGGCTCGCACGCGCGATAGTCACACACACTGCAGCGACTGAACCGCGAGGCGAGATCGCCGCAACGTAGTCGCCAGTGTGAACGCAGACGAATCGTCCGCGGCTCCTAAAGTGTGTCAAAGTCAAATGATGGTGCGTTGTTACCGCAAACATCCGTCAACTCGTCATTGTCGCGTCGTTGTTCTCCTTCAAACGCAGACGATTTAGCGCACAATACTCTGCATTTTCAGTGGGTTCCGATACTAGGTTTCTGCAAACTTCTACATCTACATCTATATAAACATCCATACTCCGCAAGCCACCTGACGGTGTGTGGCGGAGGGTACCCTGAGTACCTCTATCGGTTCTGGCGCAAATGGCTCTGAGCACTATGGGACTCAACATCTTAGGTCATAAGTCCCCTAGAACTTAGAACTACTTAAACCTAACTAACCTAAGGACATCACACACACCCATGCCCGAGGCAGGATTCGAACCTGCGACCGTAGCAGTCCCGCGGTTCCGGACTGCAGCGCCAGAACCGCTAGACCACCGCGGCCGGCTCTATCGGTTCTCCCTTCTATTCCAGTCTCGTATTGTTCGTGGAAAGAAGGATTGTCGGTATGCCTCTGTGTGGGCTCTAATCTCTCTGATTTTATCCTCATGGTCTCTTCGAGAGATATACGTAGCAGGGAGCAATATACTGCTTGACTCCTCGGTGAAGGTATGTTCTCGAAACTTCAACAAAAGACCGTACCGAGCTACTGAGCGTCTCTCCTGCAGAGTCTTCCACTGGAGTTTATCTATCACCTCATTAACGCTTTCGCGATTACTAAATGGTCCTGTAACGAAGAGAGGTGCTCTCCGTTGGATCTCTTCTATTTCTTCTATCAACCCTATCTGGTACCGATCCCACACTGGTGAGCAGTATTCAAGCAATGGGCGAACAAGTGTACTGTAACCTACTTCCTTTGTTTTCGGATTGCATTTCCTTAGGATTCTTCAAATGAATCTGTCTGGCATCTGCTTTACCGACGATCAACTTTATATGATAATTCCATTTTAAATCACTGCTAATGCCTACTCCCAGATAATTTATGGAATTAAGTGCTTCCAGTTGCTGACATGCTATACTGTAGCTAAATGATAAGGGATCTTTCTATGTATTCGCAGCACATTACACTTGTCTACATTGAGATTCAATTGCCATTCCCTGCACCATGCGTCAATTCGCTGCAGATCCTCCTGCATTTCAGTACAATTTTCCATTGTTACAACCTCTCGGTATACCACAGCATCATCCGCAAAAAGCCTCAGTGAACTTCCGATGTTATCCACAAGGTCATTTATGTATATTGTGAATAACAACGGTCCTACGACACTCCCCCGCTGCACACCTGAAATCACTCTTGCTTCGGAAGACTTCTCTCCATTGAGAATGGAATGCTGCGTTCTGTTATGTAGGAACTCTTCAATCCAATCACACAATTGGTTTGATAGTCCATATGCTCTTACTTTGTTCATTAAACTTCCGTCAACTCGGCATCAATTGTCATAGCGTTGGATCTTCAAACGCAGAAAAAGATTTAGCGCACAATGCTCTAATTTTTCAGTCGGCTGCGATGTTATTTTTCGGCTCCTTTAGCGACGGGCTAAGCTGCTGTGGCTCGGCTATTTCAGTATGTACCAGGATTGCAGACATAATACCTGAAACAATCGAAAAGTTGTTTACGTGACTCACGGTACCCCCTCGTACTGCGACTGTCTTATCGAGCTGAATGCTGAAGACAACACTTTCACAGTTTCAGAACAGTAATTCAGAATTGTGGTTGTGAGACCAGCAGTGGCCAATCTGAACCAATCCGTTAGATCAGCAAGGTGCTGTCGTTAAAACTGAGACGGGGATTCGTTATCTGCCCGTCTGTTGCCCAACGGCACGCTTTGGTCTTGCGTAAAGCTTATCTGAGAGGTACTGAATGGCAGCTTACGCAAGGGCCGCGTGGTGGCAGTCGGTAACGCTGCACCCTCGGTGAGGCAGTAAAAAATAAACGGCTGGCGAGGTGTCGCGTTCAGCTTGTGACGTGGGCAGCGCGAGGCGTCAGAGATAGCGTTCCAGTGAGCGTTGCTCAACAGCCGTGCCACCCACTTACAGCGCGCTGCTCACACCACTCTGCTGATACGTTTGAGTTTCTTGTTGGTGCCAGTCCCAATACTTCGTCTGTGTTACGACACATTATCGGAATTCAGAATACGTTGGTAGGTAAAACGGCAATCTAAGCTATCATCTTAGAGCTATTACATTTCTATAACCCTCAACATTGTTTATGAGCATTGATAACAAACTCTCTGAAATCGGTGTTTAGTTGGGGGGGGGGGGGGGATGGAGGGAGAGATGGAGGAATTAACTACTCATCAAAAATCGTAATATTTGTCACTAAGTAATACACTACTGGCCATTAAAATTGCTACACCAAGAAGAAATGCAGATGATAAACGGGTATTCATTGGAGAAATATATTATACTAGAACTGACATGTGATTGCATTTTTCACGCAATTTGGGTGCATAGATCCTGAGAAATCAGTACCCGCAACAACCACCTCTGGCCGTAATAACGGGGGCATTGAGTCAAACAGAGCTTGGATGGCGTGTACAGGTACGGCTGCCCTTGCAGCTTCAACACGATACCACAGTGCATCAAGAGCAGTGACTGTCGTATTGTAACGAGCCAGTTGCTCGGCCACCATTGACCAGACGTTTTCAATTGTTGAGATATCTGGAGAATGTGCTGGCCAGGGCAGCAGTCGAACATTTTCTGTATCCAGAACGGCCCGTAAAGGACCTGCAACATGCGGTCGTGCATTATCCTGCTGAAATGTAGGGTTTTGCAGGCATCGAATCAAGGGTAGAGCCACGGGTCGTAACACATCTGAAATGCAACGTCCACTGTTCAAAGTGCCGTCAATGCGAACAAGGGGTGACCGAGACGTGTAACCAATGGCACCCCATACCATCACGCCGGGTGATACGCCAGTATGGCGATGAAGAATACACTCTTCCAATGTACGTTCACCGCGATGTCGCCAAACACGGATGCGACCATCATGATGCTGTAAACATAACCTAAATTCATCTGAAAAAATGACGTTTTGCCATTCGTGCACCCAGGTTCGTCGTTGAGTACACCATCACAGGCGCTCCTGTCTATGAAGCAGCGTCAGAGGTAACCGCAGCCATGTCTCCGAGCTGCTGCAAACGTCGTCGAACTGTTCGTGCAGATGGTTGTTGTCCTGCAAACGTCCTCACCTGCTGACTCAGGGATCGAGATGTGGCTGAACGATCCGTTACGGCCATGCGGATAAGATGCCTGCCATCTCGACTGCTAGTGATACGAGGCCGTTGGGATCCAGCACGGCGTTCCGTATTACCCTCCTGAAACCACGGATTCCATATTCTGCTAACAGTCATTGGATGCCGACCAATGCGAGCAGCAATGTCGCGATACGATAAACCGCAATCGCGACAGGCTATAATCCGACCTTTATCAGAGTCGGAAACGTGATGGTACGCATTTCTCCTCCTTACACGAGGCATCACAACAACGTTTCATCAGGCAACGCCGGTCAACTGCTGTTTGTGTATGAGAAACCGGTTGGAAACTTTCCTCATGTCAGCACGTTGTAGGTGTCGCCACCGGCGCCAACCTTGTGTGAATGCTCTGAAACGTTAATCATGTGCATATCACAGCATCTTCTTGCTGTCGGTTAAATTTCGCGTCTGTAGCACGTCACCTTCGTGGTGTAGCAATTTTAATGGCCAGTAGTGTACATTGTCAGACGAAAGAAAGAAACGACTTACCACGAAGGAACTGTACGAATGGGACGGAAATCGGTGGATGTGGTGTACATGTACAGACAAACAAATGATTAATATTTCAGAAACATTCATGATTTTTCCAAGAGAGATAGCTTCAGAAATTGAGTAAGTCAATAACGCGTTGGCCAACCTCTAGTCCTTACGCAAGCAGTTATTCGGTTTGAAATTGACATATAGAGTTGATGGATGTTCTCCTGAGAGACATCGCGCCAAATTATGACCAACTGGCGCCTTATATCGTCAAAATCGCGAGATGGTTAGAGACCCCTGTCCATAATGCTCCAAACGTTCTCAGTTGGGTAGAGATCCGGCTATCTTGCTGGCCAACAAAGGGTTTGGCAAGCACGAAGACAAGCAACAGAAACTCTCGTCGTGTATAGGTTGGCATTAGCTTACTGAAATGTAAGCCCAGGATGGGTTATCATGACAGGCAACAAAATGGGGCGTAGCATATCGTCGACTTATCGTTCTGCTGTAAGGGTGTCGCGGATGACAACTAAAGGGGTCCTGCTATCAAAAGAGATAGCACGCCAGACTAGACTCCTAGTTGTCGGGCTGTATGGTGGGCTACAGTCAAGTTGGTATCCCATCGCTTTCCAGGTCGTCTCCAGACACGTCTTCGGCCTGGAATATCATTGACTGGACTACTCCAGTCAGTGGACTCTTCTGGAGACGACCTGGAAAGCGATATCTTCAGTGATGAGTTCTGCTTCGAACTGAGTCTCGACACTCAGCGAAGATGTGTCTGGAGACGCCCCGGACAGCAGCGCGATACCAACCTGACAGTCGGTCGCCCTGTTGCCCGACAATCTGGTGTGGCGGTCTGGGGTGCCACTCCATTTCCTAGCTAGTTACCTTTGCTTGTCATTCGCGGTACCCTTACAGCATAGCGGCACGTCCACGATATTCTACGCCCCGCTTTGTTGCCCTTGATGGCAAGCCATCCTGGGCATACATTCCAGTAAGATAATGCCCGTCCGCACACGACAAGAGCTTCTATTGCTTGTCTTCACACTTGGCAAATCTTACATTGTCGAGCAATGTCATGAGATCTCGCTCCAACTGAGAACGTTTTGGAGCATTATGGGCAGGGCCCTCCAACCAGCTCGAAATTTTGACGATCTAATGCGGCGTTTGGACAGGATTTGGCACAATATCCCTCAGGAGGACATCCAACTTTCTCAATCAATTTCAAATCGAATAACAACTTGAATAAGGGCCCTAGGTGGACCAACGCTTTATAGACTTGCTCAGTTTGTGAGACACATTCTCTTGAATAAATAATGCAATTTCTCTGAAATTTTAGTCATTTGTTTACCTGTACATGTACGTCACATCTATGGATTTCCGTCCGGATAATGAATGAGCTAGCTTCAAATTTTGAAAACACGCACCTCGTCCAGTTTTGTACAGCCAACAATATCCCACCGCCTATTAACTTAGCATACCAACAAGAGTTAGTAAAAGGGGTAGAAAATTCTCAAGCCTTTCATCTCTCGTGAGGTTGGTTTGCCTTAGTTAGTCACTCCACTCATCTGCCTGCCTTCCTTTTATTCTCTGGTTATGTAGCAGATCTCGCATAATTCATAATCTGTTGTTTTTATGATACCCAACATCGTTCCCGGCGATTTGTTGACTCGATGGCTCATTCTGATATTGCTCCAACGATGAGCAGGCCTTTGTGGCCGAGCGGTTCTAGGTGCTTCAGTCCGGAACCGCTCTGCTGCTACGGCCGCAGGTTCGAATCCTGCTTCGGGCATGGATGTGTGTGATGTCCTTAGGTTAGTTATGTTTAAGTAGTTCTAAGTTTAGGTGACTGATGACCTCAGATGTTAAGTCTCATAGTGCTTGGACCCATTTTGAAGCTCCAACGATGATATTGTACCTTCATGTTTGGAAGAGATCTGGTGTTCTACATTCTTTTCAGCATGTCTTCATTGGTAACTCTATCCCGCGGCCTGGTTTTCTTCATCCTTCTGCAGCACCAGATCTCCAGCGCCTGCAGTCGCCTTCTATCTTGCTTTCCTCAAAGTTTCACTTTCATTTTCCGTTCGTTATTTGCAGACTAATGTTTTTACTCGTGGGTAAGTCCTTTGTGAGATGAAATGCAATTTTGGCCTGCTGCATTCTGCCCACAATTTCTTTCCGGGTTATACCACCCCTTGTGATCCTGCTTCCTAAATAGGTTAATTAGTCTCTCACTTCTAACTCCTCTCTTCCAACATCCATTGTTAGTGCTTCATAGTCTTCTTCAGTAATGCATGTTATCACTTTATATGTCTCTTATTTATTCTCGTGCCAATTGATTACAGGAAATCCTTTTCATTCTGCTGAGAACCTTCTTTAGACCTTCGTTCTCCGTGATTACAGCCATATCATCTGCGTGACTCAGCATTATCTTCAGTCTTTTTTGATCTCCACCTCGGCAGTTTCGCGAAAATCTGTAGCCTCCTGGTCGTAAGCACTGAATATAAGAGGAGAGAGAGTACATCCTTGCCTGACGCCGTTTACGGTTTATGGTTGTTGGTGCTCATGAAAATTCCTCACCACAACCACTTTGTTCTTGTAGAAGCTAAGTCTCGCCAGCATTTTTCAATTTAGGCGTGCTTTCTTCAGTCCTCTGACCATCTTTTGCCAGATAACACTGTCAGATGCTTTTTCAGTTCTACAAAGGCAACATAAGTTGGCTTATTTTAGTGTAATTCTTTTCCGATAAAAAGCCCCAGTGCCAGAATTGCATGTTTTGTTCGTAAAACCCATCTAAATCCTGATTGATTTTCGCTCAGTATACTCTCCACCTCCTTTCGAAGATTCCTCATGAATATCCTTAGGGGGATTTCAAGAATTTTTTATGCATGTGATGTTAGTGTTAAGATTCGGTAACGTTCACTTACTGTAGCTGTCGCTTTCCTCGGTATGGGAAACATGATGCAGCTCTGGAAGTCAGTTGATATCTTCCTGTGTTATCGATGGGCATAATGAGTTTCAGCAGTATTATTTTCATGCTGTCACCACCTTCTTATGCCTGCATATACTCGGTATATAATAATTAATGGCGAAAACTAATACTGCTGAAAGTATCTACCCATAGAAGTAAAAGCGTTCAAGTAAACAGGGTCTGCGAACAAGGTAAATGTGACTTGGTGGTTACGAGTGGCCAATGACTTCAGGATGAAATATTGTCTTAAGCAGCACAAAAGTGTACGACGCGTAAGGTTTTTGGTAAAGTCCCAATCCAACTGAGCTTAAATTTCGCCTATAGCCCATGGTTCGGGAATATGGTACCTGCATGTACGGCACCCACATATTATCTTACTGCAATTTAATGCACCATGGCCCATCTTAAGAAGACATAAAGCACTAACTGTACACTCGTACCTTTGGCCTTTGGACGCAATATCGCATTCGTTTCTGAGTTACAAATTACTTCAAATACCTCTCGATCGTTCGTAAATCTGGCAGGCCTGGACAATTCGCTGCTTCAATTCTAATCAGTGGGACTGCTGTACGCTTTTGAGATGATCCCAGGTACGAAAATCCAGAGGACTGATCCCAGACGATGTTACAGGCAAAGGTACAAACCGTGATCGACCTATCTTACCTTACCGACGTTTTAGATCTCTCCTTACAGTGACATGTGCTGGTACCGTAACACGTATGCACCAGCTATAGGTCTGGGCATTTGTACTAAAGATGAGAACACGGCGCCGGCCGAAGTGGCCGTGCGGTTAAAGGCGCTGCAGTCTGGAACCGCAAGACCGTTACGGTCGCAGGTTCGAATCCTGCCTCGGGCATGGATGTTTGTGATGTCCTTAGGTTAGTTAGGTTTAACTAGTTCTAAGTTCTAGGGGACTAATGACCTCAGCAGTTGAGTCCCATAGTTCTCAGAGCCATTTGAACCATTTTTGAGAACACGGCAAGTACCATAACCCGATTTCCCAGAAACTTCGCTCAGTGGAAGGAGAGTCGAAATAAGAGGACACGTGTCTCGGTTTATCTGTAGATACTTGACCGTTGCTGAGAAAACGACGGTCAAAGTGTTGATGTAATTTACATGCCTTTAAGTGAGCGCTTGTTTTAGTTGAAATAGTGGCACAGTGATTACCGTCGCGGTTTCTGAATTTTGCGCCTCGTGTTCGAAACCTGATTATTACTTATATTTTTGTTTTTCTTTTATTTATCGGTGTCCGTAGAAGGTTAGTACACTAATGTTTCTTATCAAGTTGATGGAAACAGGGTAGTTATATTAACTGTAAAAACACAACTGGGTTTCACAATAAGTGACATGCGTGTACTATTTAAGTGTGTATTATATTTTCAGGGATTACAATGTTTTTAAATTCGTATATTCTTGTGTGTCGTTCTTATATCAATGCTTATATTAATTCTTTTATTTTAGTCTTGTGTTTATTCTCCAGGAAGATTTGGTGCACTCCCTAGGATGGTACCAGTTGTAGAAACGTTCGAAACACAGCAGTTCGTAACATAACGAGCATTGCGCCAGTGACAATTCTTCGTATGAATCTCACACGGGAAAGGAACGTCGTTAACACTGTTCAAGATTTCACACGTTGGAAATTATTTCGGGCAAGCCATACATAAAGGATCACTGTACCGAAAACGAGCGCTTGCAGTGGAGTATGATGAAGGAATTTCATCGTAACAATTTCAAATAATTTTTTCACTAATTTATTGTTTTTTTGTTTTCTGTTTTTTAAATTTATTCACCAGACATACAAGGAGTAGACGAATAAGGTCAACATTATTTCAGTATATATTGGAAATCTTTCATGTAGTAATCTTTTGCGGAAAAGGGTAGATAAACGAAAAATAAACGTAACAATCGGATCTCGAACGTGGGGGGAGGGGGCTAAGTGTGATGTGTGATGCTGTAATTCAGCCTCCACTTCGGCTGAACGATTTGCTCTCTAAAAGGCACACCTCCTTTGAGGACGATGGGTACGAAAGTCATTGAAACGTTGCGACGACAAGACGACGCCACCAATCTGGTGATCACCAGAGAAGAGTTCACCACTGGAGTATGCCGACAAAGCTTGCAATAGCATTAATCTTGATGTCAAATGCATCGTTCTTGTCGAGTGTTCTACGTTCTACAGCGTTACTTGGGAAACAAAACTGTTTTCTTTCTGGACAATGATTGTTCCATTTTTTCAGTAGCTGTTACGAAGGGCTTTTATAGATTCTGGCTCGTGGTATGTTCGAACTTGTGAATGGTGATGCGGTTTACTCGCATAACTGTTTTCTAATTATAGTAGCTGTGCAGTCCTTGGAAGACAGCTAGTGGTCGAAACGCATAAACGGCAACGATTAAAAAAAAATTGTCGTCAAGACAGGAGGATTATGTTATGTGATGTAACTTTATAGTCAATTAGAGCAAACGTCTGGCTACTTAACGCCGAAAGATGCTTTAGAATCGGCAGGCACTAGAGGAAAGGCAACTGGACCCGATGAAGTGCCCCCATTCTGGCACCAACACATCGAAGTTGGAGCAACGAAAGGCTACTGGAGAAAGGCACAGCTCACTATAGTTTTGTGGGAGTGTCTGTCTGCACTATAGTTGTAAACATTTGTTTTTGTTTCTACTCGTTTTTGTAGTCTGTGGTTGAAAGTGTTTTCGCTTCTCTCTCCCTTTATATTACTGGTTCGAAACGACTGGCAGCAACGCAAAATTTAGTACTCTGCAGGTGTTAAGTGTTAGTTGTATAGACAAATGCGTGTTATTTAGTTCCTGTAACAGCTGTAAAATCATTGTTACTGATCTAATTTTGTAGCATATGGTGAAAGCTGACACACTTTAGTTTCTCACGGGAACTGAGCACTGATCGGCCGTTTCTGTTTGTAGCGGTTTTATTTAAAGACACGTTGGAACACGTGAGGCAATACTGACCTTACGACTTATCTTAGAAGAAAGATTAAGAAAAGGCAAACCTACGTTTCTAGCATTTGTAGACTTAGAGAAAGCTTTTGACAATGTTAACTGGAATACTCTCTTTCAAATTCTGAAAGTGGCAGGGGTAAAATACAGGGAGCGAAAGGCTATTTACAATTTGTACAGAAACTAGATGGCAGTTATAAGAGTCGAGGGGCATGAAAGGGAAGCAGTGGTTGGGAAGGGAGTGAGACAGGGTTGTAGCCTCTCCCCGATGTTATTCAATCTGTATATTGAGCAAGCAGTAAAGGAAACAAAAGAAAAATTCGGAGTAGGTATTAAAATTCATGGAGAAGAAGTAAAAACTTTGAGGTTCGCCGATGACATTGTAATTCTGTCAGAGACAGCAAAGGACTTGGAAGAGCAGTTGAACGGAATGGACAGTGTCTTGAAAGGAGGATGTAAGATGAACATCAACAAAAGCAAAACGAGGATAATGGAATGTAGTCAAATTAAATCGGGTGATGCTGAGGGAATTAGATTAGGAAATGAGACACTTAAAGTAGTAAAGGAGTTTTTCTATTTAGGGAGTAAAATAACTGATGATGGTCGAAGTAGAGAGGATATAAAATGTAGACTGGCAATGGCAAGGAAATCGTTTCTGAAGAAGAGAAATTTGTTAACGTCGAGTATAGATTTAAGTGTCAGGAAGTCGTTTCTGAAAGTATTTGTATGGAGTGTAGCCATGTATGGAAGTGAAACATGGACGATAACTAGTTTGGACAAGAAGAGAATAGAAGCTTTCGAAATGTGGTGCTACAGAAGAATGCTGAAGATAAGGTGGGTAGATCACGTAACTAATGGGGAGGTATTGAATAGGATTGGGGAGAAGAGAAGTTTATGGCACAACTTGACTAGAAGAAGGGATCGGTTGGTAGGACATGTTTTGAGGCATCAAGGGATCACAAATTTAGCATTGGAGGGCAGCGTGGAGGGTAAAAATCGTAGAGGGAGACCAAGAGATGAATACACTAAGCAGATTCAGAAGGATGTAGGTTGCAGTAGGTACTGGAAGATGAAGAAGCTTGCACAGGAGAGAGTAGCATGGAGAGCTGCATCAAACCAGTCTCAGGACTGAAGACCACAACAACAACAACAACCGGTATCTACACCATAATTTATGGTATTTAATAATTTTATTTTACGGTGAAGGCCAGAAGTAGACCCAAACAAATAAAACTTAAATAGTGTCCCTCGCAGATTCCTGGTTTGAATGTTAGTGAAAGTATTTATGTTTTAACGTGGTTGTGTTAAATTATTCAATAGTAGCTAAAATATACTCATTCACTTGCATCTGATTGACGGTATCAAGATAGTTTTACACCTATAATCGTTTGCAATATCCGAATTACTGTAATATTTGGTGTAATGAAAATGATGTAGTTAGAAGCACGAAAATCGTCGTATTTCAGGTGTGATGGTGGAGGTTAGCAGCAAATTCTCACAAGGCCTTTTTATGTCACCATGACTAATTTGTACTCCAATATTTCAGTAAATGTTTGGCAGAGAACGTCGTGTTCTCAAAATAGAGAATGGGAACTGTAAACTGTATTCACTCTTACACACTGCAGATGGCGACGCATTATTTGGTATCAAACAAGTGTGAAAATTACGACCAAAATTATGGCGTCCTTAGAATTGTATGCTACGAACACTGGAAAAGTAACTGACGTACTTCATAAATTTAGGATAGGAACCGAGGCTATTACTGCGTGCGGTATCGGTCAGTTATCAATTTTTTATACATTCACTCTCTCTTTTCTATGCTTGGAAATTGTGAGATAATTGTAATTTATTCCAAATTTTGCGGTACAAAGAATTTTCAGACTGTGCCTCTCAGAGATTTTAGGACTGCAGCACAGGAAAACGTTCATTACTTCACTGACTGAGTGCTTATAAATTTCGCTGGGGCATAAGCTACTTTGCGAAGTTACCCAACTGCATCGGCCATGTGTTTATGAGCACTTTGTGGCATTATCAAATGCGTCACCACCTTAAAGGTTAAGGCACCGAGCCAGAAGCCGGTGGCGTTATCTGTGAAGCACTATCTACCTGGCTCTGGGTAGCAGCTTGCGACCTGCAGTTACTTCTGCAAGACACGGTGTGCATTCTGTCATCGTCATTGTTGTTCAGTTTTTTTGGCCTTTGTTATTAGCCCCACCTTGATGTGTAAGGAATTACGGAAATTTATTACACCAGTGTGCGGCAGGCGTACATTTGTGGGGAAGCAAAGTAGAAACGTGGACAACGAGAAAATGATTATCGTCGTTGATAACATTTCAGTAGAGAAATCTTCGTAGTAATACAGGGCGTAGCAGAAGTGATGGTCAGTATTTAGGGATATAACAGGAATGAGACCACTCGAAAGAAAAAAGTCAAGTAAACATGGGCTCTAATACGCATACCTTAAGAGCTATGAGCAAGTCTTGATCTTCGATACTGTGAAACAAATCTCTTCTACTGCAGCCTCTTTGCTTTCCATACTTTGCGAAGTGGTAGTATGGGGCACAAAAAGAAAAAAATATCCAGTAAACATGTGCTCTACAATCCATACCTTAAAAGTTTGAGCTCTTGTTCTTTCGAAGAGTTGCGTTTCAAAGTAGTGAAAATGAACAAGTGATCATAGCTCTTAATGTATGGATTTTAGAGTACGTGTTTAGTGGACATTTTTTGGTTTTTTGGTCCATACTACCACGTCCCAAAATATAGAAAGCAAAGAGCTTGGAGTAGAAGAGATTTGTTTCACAGTATCGAAGATCAAGAACTACTTATAGCTCTTAAGGAATGCGTTTTAGAGTCCATATTTACTTGAATTTTTGTGTTTCGGATGATCATTCTTGGCATATCTCTGAACATTGACCGTCACTTCTGAAACACCCTGGACAGACCTCAGAAAGCCGCGTAGGAGACTCATGTCAGACTAGGGTAATATTCAAAATGATTGTGACTTTATGCAAATTTCCGTATTCCATTGGACATCTTTGCCCAGTCTTATGTAATCTTATTGGAAATGTTATTTTTGGAACATGAACCACAGTTACTTTTTTACTCGGTTCTATCAAGGTAAGTCTACTTAACATCTCTGATATATAAAAGTATATGTTTGGTTCTAAAACGCGTCCTTTGACCGTTACATCACGATCTTTCCTGTCACTTTTCCCAATAAAGCAGCAAGTACCAATAAAAATACTGTTGTCGCGTATTTGTCTTTAATTGTCTTTCCTCTCACTTTTCGTAGTAGAGGTCACTATGAAATTCCGAGTGAAGCAAAAAGTACTAACAAAATTATCTCTGCTCCGCGTTTGCCTGTAACGAGCCTCCGCAGCTGTACACAGACAAAACCTCCCGTTAATATCAGTGACGGAGGACCATAATTATTTACACTGTACATTATAGGTTAACCTGAGCTCTTTGCTGTAAACAACTGGACACACAAAGAAAAGTGGCAATTTACATTTTTCTAGTTAGACGTGAATCATTAATCAAATTCCGGTTACCACGATTCTGGAATAAAGTCAGATATCACACATAATATAAAATTCAACTTGTATTGTTGTACTGTATGTCACAAATAGAAGAAATCCTTCCGGTATTGTAATAACTGTTCCATTGAGCTCTGGAAAAGTCGCACCAATCATAATCATTGGCGCGCAAAAGATCCGCACTGCATCGTAATTGCGACACGTGATTTCATGATGATTCTTGAGGAGTTCATGACAGACATTTTGCCGCCTCCTAACATTAATCGTGGGTACCTATGCATTATTTCTACAGAATTTCGTCCAGAGTTGCTGCTTCATCACTCGCTTCGGAACAGACAAATGAATTAATTGACAGCACGACACAGCAGTAAGTACATAAGACTGTACACAGTATTAATATTATTATTACACACAAAGCATTAACAGCCAGAATCGTCCAGTTTGTGCCAGTTCAGAAGTAAGGGGTCAAGGAGTCAAGTGATTAACAAACTGTAAGTATAGTGCACACACCTGACCTTGTTTGATTTTATATGGGTTTGCAGAGTGAAGATCAAGGAGATGCTGCAATGGAGAGGACTAATGCAGGGGAATGAAATGATAATTAAATCAAGACCCTACGCTGTGGACAGGCGTTGATATACATCAACGAAGACAGTTGAAAATGGGTGTCCCGACCGGGACTCGAACCCGAGATCCCCTGCTTCCATGGCAGACGCTCTATCCATCTGAGCTACCGAGGATACAGAGGATAGTGCGACTGCAGGGACTTATCCCTTCCACGCTCCCCGTGAGACCCCCATTCCCAACTTAATGTCCACACACTACATTCGTAGTGTCACTGCCCATTACACTCGTTACTCGCGGCAGACAATCTTACCGTTCCGTAAGAGTTCGGGCAAGACGTGTGCATCCGCACAGAAGGAAAAGGTCAATGGCCGGTTAGCCTTAACATGTCCGAAAGAACAGATACCATTCGTGAACATGCAGCGCTCTAGAAAGAAATGATAATTAAATCAAGACCCTACGCTGTCAACAGGCGTTGATATATATCAACGGGGAGGGTTGAAAATGTGTGCCCCGACCAGGACTCGAACCCGGGATCTCCTGCTTACATGGCAGACGCCCTATCCATCTGAACCACTACGAACGTTGTGTGTCGACATTAAGTTGGGAATGTGGGTCTGACGGGGAGCGTGCAAGGGATAAGTCCCTGCAGTCGGACTATACTCTGTGCCCTGGGTGGCTCAGATGGATAGAGCGTCTGCCATGTAAGCAGGAGATCCCGGGTTCGAGTCCCGGTCGGGGCACACATTTTCAAATGTCCCCGTTGATGTATATCAACGCCTGTCGACAGCATAGGGTCTTGATTTAATTATCATTTCGGTCTAGAGCGTTGCATGGCCATATAATCCAGGTCAAGCACGTTTAGTAGCAAGTGTCTATCATCACCTTGGATAGTTGGCTCTCTTATCTGAGAAGGAGTTGTGGGTAGCACTTGTATGTTCAAAAAAATTTTCAAATGTGTGTGAAATCTTATGGGACTTAACTGCTAAGGTCATCAGTCCCTAAGCTTACACTCTAATTAACGTAAATTATCCTAAGGACAAACACACACATACGAGTACACCTATGCCCGAGGGAGGACTCGAACCTCCGCCGGGACCAGCCGCACAGTCCATGACTGCAGCGCCCAGACCGCTCGGCTAATCCCGCGCGGCTAAGTAGCACTTGTATCATTCATTCTAATACACACACACAAACCTACACACACACACAAATACACACACTAAGTATCATATCATTCATCTTTCACATGTTTCATCAATTTAAAAATAAAAGTGTTCCAAGAAAAGTATTTCATTCTACAGCTTAGTTAGGTACTAAAGTTGGTCATAATGTGAAGGAGGGAGTGCAACAGACGGCGGGGCGGAGGGAGGGGGGGGGGGGGAAGAGGGATACTAGCTAATGTCGGACTTTATTCAGAGAGAGACATAACAGAACGGCAGAAAGGAACTATGACGTGCCCATGACCATATCGAGAATGATGTTGCGCGATTTGTTGGTGCATCGACGCGGACTGTCCAACGTGTGTATTTTACCACCATGAAACGCGGTATAAGAAAACCAGAGTTAAAATGGTCCTAACCAATAGTGACCGGACACGAGTTTCACCTCTTCTCAATCACAATCGGCTTAAAATCTCACAGAAACAACTGCTGTCAATGAATGCAGTTTCATCTCAACCAACTTCCGAGCGAACATAGCGAAGAGATTGCAAAAGTGGTCATTTGGAGTCGAGTACATCGCAAAACGCCATTACCCACAGCAACGCATGCAGTTGCACGTCTTCATTGGCCCAAACAACATACAAGGGGAACAAGCCGTGTGCTTTCTTGCCTAGAATCTGCAGCCTCCGGTAGTGACTTGACTGTTGTGACTTGTGTTTTCGGATTCTTTTAAACTCGTCTTGAGTGTTGTTTGATGCCTTGATCTTGGTATCTCGGTTTACTCTTCATCGGCCAATATTTTCCATTATATGTGCAGTTGGATCTGACCGTTGGAAATCGGTCAGATTGTCGGTCGGTCGTGAACCGTCCCTTGGTTGGGTTGCCTTCCGATTATGAGCTTGCCTGTCGAGCTGCCTGTCTCACCCAAGCGTGCGTTAGTGTCACTTCCCAGGCCGACGCTTGGAACCTTCTGAGCGCCGCTCCTTGTGTTTTACATAGTGATTTCCTTTTAGTCTTAAGTACTCTGTGTGGCCTTCAGCCGAGTTTTAGCTTATTAAAATTGTAAGCTTTTTTTCTCTTTAGGCCTTAAGCCGTGAAATTGTTTTCTCCATGGTGTGTGGCATTCAGCCGAGTTTTTAATCTCCCTTAAACTAAAAATTTAAAATCTTGGCCTTGCCTTAAGTCATAACATTGTTATTCTTTAGTATGAAGCCTTAAACCGAGTTTGCATGAATTGTTTTAAGCTAAGGCCCTCAGACCGTTAAACTGAAAGCCCTTCTTCCTAGGCTTTAAGCCGTTAAATTGTTTGGTTGATATGCGGCCTTCGGCCTAATCTTTGTTTTGGCCTTAAGCCGTAACACTGTTCTTGCATAATGTGTGGTCTTCAGCCTATTTTTATTGAAGAAAAAAAAATTTTTTTTGAAAGAAGTGAAACTTCCAGAAGAGCTCCTGTTCCTCAATTCCTTACTTAGGCCTTGGGATTTGGATTTTCTATGTGGCCTTCAGCCGTTTTAAATTAAATCAACGGAGCTCTTTCGTTAAAACCTTGAGAGTTTTTAATTCTTGCTTATGTTATTGTATGTTTCAACAAATACAGCTTATATGTTGAGTGCAAGTTCAAATGGCTCTGAGCACTATGGGACTTAACATCTGAGGTCATCAGTCCCTCAGAACTTAGAACTACTTAAACCTAACTAACCTCAGGATATCGTACACATCCATGCCCGAGGCAGGATTTGAACCTGCTACCGTAGCGGTCGCGCGGTTCCCGAATGTAGTGCCTAGAACCACTCGGCCACCCCGGCCGGTTGGCCTGAGTGCAAGTGACAGCAACTTATTTTGGCCCCTTTCCACAAATATAACCTCACCCGCTCTGTCCTGCTAGTCCAGGAATTTCAGCAGGATTATAACAAGCTTACAGCTGAGTGTCTACCAAGTGGAAAACGTGCTTCTTTGCCTTCTTCGATTCTGGTCAGTATTTGATGATCAGTTAGGTTTAGATGGTGCAGTTGACTTCCGAAGTGCCTGAAGCTTTCTACTTCTATCGAATTCTAGATTGCTGTTATTGCTTATGTTCTCTGTTACATGTACGTCTACATCTACTTGCATACTCTGCTAATCACATTTAAGTGCCTGGCAGAGGATTCATCGAACGACCTTCACAATTCTCTTTTATTCCAATCTCGTATAGCGCGCGGAAAGAACGAACACCTACATCTTTCCGGACGAGCTCTGATTACCCTTATTTTATCGTGGTTATCGTTTTTCCCTATGTAGGTCGGTGTCAACAAAATATTTTCGCATTCGGAGGAGAAAGTTGGTGATTGGAATTTCATGAGAAGATTCTGTCACAACGAAAAACGCTTTTTTTAAATGATGTCCAGCCCAAATCATGTACTATTTCAGTGACACACTCTCCCATATTTCGCGATAACACAAAACGTGCTGTCATTCTTTGAACTTTTTCGATGTACTCCGTCAATCATATCTGGTAAGGATCCCACACCGCGTAGCAGTTTTCTAAAGGAGGACGGACAAGCGTAGTGTAGGCAGTCTCCTTAGTAGGCCTGTTACATTTTCTAAGTGTCCTGCAAATTAAACGCAGCCTTTTGTTCGCCTCCCTCACAACATTTTCTATGTGATCCTTCCAATTTAAGTTGTTCGTAATTGTAATTTCTAGGTATTTATTTGAATTTACGGCCTTGAGATTTGACTGATTTATCGTGTAACCGAAGTTTAACGGATTCCTTTTAGCATTCATATGGATGACCTCACACTTTTCGTTATTTAGGGTCAACTGCCAATTTTCGCACCATTCAGATATATTTTCTAAATCGTTTTGCTATTTGTTTTGTTCTTTTGGTGGCTGTATTAGTCGATAAACAAAAGCGTCGTCTGTAAAAAATCTAAGACGGCTGCTCAGATTGTCTCCCAAATCGTTTATATAGATAAGGAACAGCAAAGGGCCTATAACACTACCTTGGGGAACTCGATGACTTTCCTTCAGTTACTATGAAATGTGAACTCTCTGACAGGAAGTCACAAACCCGATCACATAACTGAGACGATATTCCATAAGTACGCAATTTCACTATAAGCTGCTTGTGTGGTACAGTGTTTGAAGCTTCCTGGAAATCCAGAAATACGGAATCGATCTGAAATCCCTTGTCAGTAGCACTCAACACTTCATGCGAATAAAGAGATAGTTGTGTTTCACAAGAAAGATGTTTTCTAATGTTGACCGTTTTCTTCGACGTAATTCTATCTTAGAAGAAAGATTAAGGAAAGGCAAACCTACGTTTCTAGCATTTGTAGACTTAGAGAAAGCATTTGACAATGTTGATTGGATTACTCTCTTTCAAATTCTAAAGGTGGCAGGGGTAAAATACAGGGAGCGAAAGGCTATTTACAACTTGTACAGAAACTAGATGGCAGTTATAAGAGTCGAGGGGCATGAAAGGGAAGCAGTGGTTGGCGAGGGAGTGAGACAGGGTTGTAGCCTGTCCCCGATGTTATTCAATCTGTATATTGAGCAAGCAGTAAAGGAAGCAAAAGAAAAATTCGGAGTAGGTATTAAAATCCATGGAGAAGAAATAAAAACTTTGAGGTTCACCGATGACATTGTAATTCTATCACAGACAGCAAAGGACTTGGAAGAGCAGTTGAACAGAATGGACAGTGTCTTGAAAGTAGGATATAAGATGAACATCAACAAAAGCAAAACGAGGATAATGGAATGTGGTCGAATTAAGTCGGGTGATGCTGAGGGAATTAGATTAGGAAATGAGACACTTAAAGTAGTAAAGGAGTTTTGCTATTTGGGGAGGAAAATAACTGATGATGGTCGAAGTAGAGAAGATATAAAATGTAGACTGGCAATGGCAAGGAAAGCGTTTCTGAAGAAGAGAAATTTGCTAACATCGAGTATAGATTTAAGTGTCAGGGAGTCGTTTCTTAAAGTATTTTTATGGAATGTAGCCATGTATGGAAGTGAAACACGGACGATAAATAGTTTGGACAAGAAGAGAATAGAAGCTTTCGAAATGTGGTGCTACAGAAGAATGCTGAAGATTAGATGGGTAGATGACATAACTAATGATGAAGTATTGAATAGAATTGGGGAGAAGAGGAGTATGTGGCACAACTTGACAAAATGAAGGGACCGGTTAGTAGGACATGTTCTGAGGCATCAAGGGATCACAAATTTAGCATTGTAGGTCAGCATGGAGGGTAAAAATCGTATAGGGAGACCAAGAGATGAATACACTAAGCGGATTCAGAAGGATGTGGGTTGCAGTAAGTACTGGGAGATGAAGAAGCTTGCACAGGATAGGGTAGCATGGAGAGCTGCATCTAACCAGTCTCAGGACTGAGGACCACAACAACAACAATAACAATTCATAATTCATTACAAATTTGATTTTTTTTTGGGTTACCCTCGGGCAGGCTTCTTTGGCCTTCTCTATGAATACTCTCATCACCTGCTTCAGCTGTACTTCTTTCGATCTGTAACTACTACACTATTAGCACAGGCTAGAATGTTTATTATTCGGCCGTGGTGAACTTCCGCGCCCGTAGTTGTCATTTCCGTTAATGCTCTTCCTATGACTAGAGGAACCAGTGATTTCCATTCCAAAACCGTAGCAGTTGATAACAGGTCCAATTCAGCATGAAAAACACTTGAGAGATCTCACCGATATGCACGCTAGTTCCTCTAAGGCTTTCTCCTTTGACCTTGAATGCTCTCGTTAGTTGCAAGACGTGAAGTATTTGTTAGCGTACGCATCCTGCTCGGCTGCAGGATGTTCTCGTTGCTTAGGGGCAGACCACTGGCCAGTAGGCGTCGATATTTCGAAAATAATTTATACTTGTCAGATCCCCCAGGCGAGTTGGACTAATATTTTAGTAGCTGCATTCCCTCCCCAATCTTTCCTCGACCGTCATTATACAATACACATGGCGTCACCTCCAAGACTGTTTGCAATTCAATTCAAATGCTTGTAATAAAGGCGGTGGACAAAAAAAAATCTAAGAAAGCACATTACCTTGCCTAATACGGTGTAAGAAAACGGTTGGCATTCAAAAGAGGTTCTATTCGTCGAGGAATGCATAAATGCAGGTACTGTATAGTTTTCAATGAAATCTCACTCCTTTATTCCGGCGAAATAGTGGCAAGATCAGGTAACGATCTTGGAAGTGGATAGCGTTCGCGCACGATTCTCTCCAATTTAGGCCACGAAGCCTCAATAATACTGAGATTTGAAGACTGTGGTGAGCAGGGGAAATGCGACAATTCATCCTCGTGCACACAAAATAAGTCCCGGATGATGCGGGCTGTACGAACGGCACCCTGTCGTCATCATGGACTATAGCATCACATAGGGGAACAAACATTGTACCATGGGACGGACGTAATCAGCCAAAAGGGCCACATAATCGTTGCCAGCAAGCGACCTTGAAGAAACGGCCCATGGAATATCACGATATGGCTGTCCTAACCATCACCTAACCTCCTCCATGTTTCACTACTGAGCCGTAGACCTTGCCACAAGTTGGAAACAATGTGCACGAACTGAAATTTTCCCGGAGTACTTCTTCTTCTAATAATTTTCGACTGTGCAGCCGGATCCCGTCGAAATTCTCCTCGTACAAAGTCTAGCGCTGGTCCACAAAAGATAATGTTATGCATCTGATGGAGCAGCGACGGTTTAGTTTACTACGAATAGCTTCCCCGAGGTGTAACCATCAGTGCTGACATGTATCATCAATAACGGAGACATCTCGCAGAGGGAATCCAAGAACAATGACCAAGAAGACTGCGTGAACTGATTGATGGTACTGCACGATAAAGTCCGCCTGCATTCTACTGGACTGACAAAAGCACTGTACAGGAGCTGGGTCGGGAAGTCATTCCGCAACCACGTTATTCACCAGGTCTCACGCGCTCAGATTTTCCCCTTTTCCACTCTCTATCGAACAACCTTCAAGGAAATTCCCTTGCGGATGAAAATGCTCTCCGAACGTGGCCCGACAAGTTCTTCTTCTCACAACTATGTGATTTCTACAGTCGCGGATTCGAGAAGTTACTCCCAGCGTTGGCAGACAGGTGTAAATAATGAAGGAGAATACGTTACAGATGATTTAAGTCTCTGTTACTTATATTCTCTGTTGTGTTTACTAACTTATGGCAAAAGCCTACGAACTGATGCACCAACCCAGATGTCTCACTTTAGATGTATCGAAGCAACTGCATGCCGAGCAGCTGTAGACGAAGTGAGACAGGCCAGAATCGTCGGTGCAGCACTGGAGCTACTGCAGTGGGTCGCCTGCACGCCCCGCCTGCTCTTTACATACAATCGGAGGGCAACGCTCTGGGTCGTGCCGGCCGCAGCAGCCACGCTTCAGTCTTCACGGACAATGATCTGAGAACAATGTGACAACATTGGTCACAGTTTCATACAATCACCAGGGGTAGAATTGCAGAAAGGAAGTAACAACCATTTCATTCACGGAAATAGAAACTGTAGATTACAGCTTTCCGTGTTAGGCACTGCATTTTTTGCTCGAATTGAAACTTAGTTTCAGTGATCATCAGTGCAGAGCCGAGTTTGTCACATCTTGTTTGTTCGACCTCTGGGGTTTAGAACAGCAGAGAAACTGTATTAAGGGCCAATCTATCAACACAAATAAAAAAAAAGTAAAACAGTCGTGTCTGTCTGCTTGTCTGTTTGAACACGTCAGTCTCCGAAAGTACTAGATGAGTTTTCGTGGGGTTTTCACAGGTAATCTGAGCGAAGGTTGGGGCAACATACAGGCCTTATTTCATCAAAATCGTAACATGAAAGAAAGAGATATTGTAATTTAAAGCTTTATCTAAAGTCATCTGCTCAGTTTAGTAGTTCAGATGTTTAAGCATCACAGTGCAGTACACCAAAGAAGCAACAGATGGCGCTGTTAGTAACAGACGTATTTTCAGAAGTTTGTGTAGGTGGCAGAATTAAGCGCGACACAGTAAATTTACTTGGTTTGGATATACGGTTTAGTAGTTCAGATGTTTAAGCATCACAGTGCAGTACACCAAAGAAGCAACAGATGGCGCTGTTAGTAACAGACGTATTTTCAGAAGTTTGTGTAGGTGGCAGAATTAAGCGCGACACAGTAAATTTACTTGGTTTGGATATACGGACTTATTGATTCAGCTTTGTGTGTTAAAAACTGAACGACATTGCTTTGCTCCTTTCGATAGGCTTTATTTGTATTCTTTGCTAGAAATAACTAATTTATTAAGTTCGCTTTGTGATTTGGATTACATTTTGATTTCGTCTTGCTTACGAATAAAAATACCAAGAAAACAGTCCAGTCTTTCCGATTACACTAGAGTAAAAGACTGAGGACTATGCAGTCTCAAGAATCCAATGGAGATCATGAGGAGGCTTGAGAACATCAGGCTTTAACTTGCTCTTCAGAAACTCCTTCCAAAAGTGAGGCGCGACGTAACTCTGATCGAGAGCGGCACGCGTTATTTCCCTGCACAAACCCTTCACTCACAAAGACTTAAAGTTACTTCTCTCCAACATAATGTCACAGAAGCAGAAATTTTGGCGAGAAATGGCGCAGGTGTGTGAGTTTTTATACCCCGAAACCCACTTATTCCTAGCCGTTTACCATATTGTTTTAAATGTGTACAATTACCAGTGAACGTACGAGGGCAGTTCAATAAGTAATGCAACACATTTTTTTCTCGGCCTTTTGGTTGAAAAAAACCGGAAATTTCTTGTGGAATATTTTCAAACATTCCCGCTTCGTCTCGTATAGTTTCATTGACTTCCGACAGGTGGCAGCGCTGTACGGAACTGTTAAAATGGCGTCTGTAACGGATGTGCGTTGCAAACTACGGGCAGTGATCGAGTTTCTTTTGGCGGAAAACCAGGGCATCTCAGATATTCATAGGCACTTGCAGAATGTCTACGGTGATCTGGCAGTGGACAAAAGCACGGTGAGTCGTTGGGCAAAGCGTGTGTCATCATCGCCGCAAGGTCAAGCAAGACTGTCTGATCTCCCGCGTGCGGACCGGCCGTGCACAGCTGTGACTCCTGCAATGGCGGAGCGTGCGAACACACTCGTTCGAGATGATCGACGGATCACCATCAAACAACTCAGTGCTCAACTTGACATCTCTGTTGGTAGTGCTGTCACAATTGTTCACCAGTTGGGATATTCAAAGGTTTGTTCCCGCTGGGTCCCTCGTTGTCTAACCGAACACCATAAAGAGCAAAGGAGAACCATCTGTGCGGAATTGCTTGCTCGTCATGTGGCTGAGGGTGACAATTTCTTGTCAAAGATTGTTACAGGCGATGAAACATGGGTTCATCACTTCGAACCTGAAACAAAACGGCAATCAATGGAGTGGCGCCACACCCACTCCCCTACCAAGAAAAAGTTTAAAGCCATACCCTCAGCCGGTAAAGTCATGGTTACAGTCTTCTGGGACGCTGAAGGGGTTATTCTGTTCGATGTCCTTCCCCATGGTCAAACGATCAACTCTGAAGTGTATTATGCTACTCTTCAGAAATTGAAGAAACGACTTCAGCGTGTTCGTAGGCACAAAAATCAGAACGAACTTCTCCTTCTTCATGACAACGCAAGACCTCACACAGGTCCTAGCACCCGAGAGGAGCTCACAAAACTTCAGTGGACTGTTCTTCCTCATGCACCCTACAGCCCCGATCTCGCACCGTCGGATTTCCATATGTTTGGCCCAATGAAGGACGCAATCCGTGCGACGCACTACGCGGATGATGAAGAAGTTATTGATGCAGTACGACGTTGGCTCCGACATCGACCAGTGGAATGGTACCGTGCAGGCATACAGGCCCTCATTTCAAGGTGGCGTAAGGCCGTAGCATTGAATGGAGATTACGTTGAAAAATAGTGTTGTGTAGCTAAAAGATTGGGGAATAACCTGGTGTATTTCAATGCTGAATAAAACAACCCCTGTTTCAGAAAAAAATGTGTTGCATTACTTATTGAACTGCCCTCGTATGTTATGCCTTGACCGTAAACAAAGCACGAGGTCAAGCGCTGCTTGTTGCGGGCGTGAACCTTAGTGTGAGTTCTTTTTCCCACAGCCACCACTAGGTGGCTTACGTGGCTCTCAGCGGTATTAGTGAAGCAAACAAGTTCTTTGTTCATGTCCCCTATCATTTTGTTTCAAACGTTATATACAAGGAATCTTTATAAATCAAACGTGAATTATGTGTGTACAGAGTCTGGGGGCAGATATAAATAAATACCCAGGCAACGTCAGGTTTCCCAGGTAGTTAATAACACGAGGGTTGAAAGAAAAGTAATTCGTCCACCATCGTCAATTGGGTTTGGATGGAAATATTTTAATAAATCAAACGCAGAAATAATCTTTAAAATGTGATCTTTAGTTACCAATACTCGCTTTTCTGCATAATCACCAGCCAATTGGATATATTTCTGCTAACGATGAACAAATTTTCTGAAGCCATCACGGAAGAAGTCGATACCCTGTTTCCGCAACCACAGTCTCACAGTTATCTCAACGTCTTCATCAGATGCATAATGACGACCCCGCAGATCGTCTTTTACTATCGGGAACAGATGGAAGCCAGACGATGCTAAATCCGGACTGTATGGAGGATGCCGTACAGTGGTGAGATTCAGTCTCTGAAGTTCTACTGTGGTGGCACGTGAGTATGTGGTTTGGCATTGTCATACTGCAGGACCCTTGTTAGCCGTCGTTTCAGAGTTCGCAGCGTTGTGATGTAACGCTCTGAATTTATTGTTGTTCCAAGATCAAGAAAATCAACATGGATAACATCATCTGCGTCACAGAACACTGTGGCCATGATTTTTTCAGCTGAGAGCTGCGTCTTGAATTTCTTTTTCTGGGGCGAGACTGTGTCGATATTCCGTAGACTGACGTTTTGTCTTCGGGTGGTAATGGTGTACCAGCGTCTTGTCTCCTGTCACAATTGAATGGGCAAAGGCGTCACCTTCATTCTCGTAACGCGAGAGGAGTTCCTGCCAAATTCCAAGTCTGAGCGCTTTCACCTCAGGAGTCACCATCAGCGGTACCCATCGAGCACAGATCTTCCGACCGCCAAGCAAAGTAATAATGCGACCCACACGTTCTTGTGAAATGCAGATTGTGCTTGAAATTTCTCTCTGAGTGATACGACGATCGTCCTGAATCAATCTGTCAACATTTTGCTTGTGAAAGTCGATGGTTGCTGTCACAGAACATCCAACTCTTTGTTTGTCACGCAGGTCAGATGTTCCCTACTCAATTTCTTGAAACTTATTCGCCCTACGACGCACAGTACTCACATCAACACAATGACCATAAACTGCTTTCAGTCTCTGATGAATCTTCTTTGGGGAGACACCTTCTGCTGTCAAGAATTCAATGACTGCAACTTGCTTAAAACTCATTGACCGACCGTCTGCGCAGGGTTCCATACTTTACACTGTAACAACACAATCGTTCAATGCTAAGGCTTCCTGCCAACTGGAGCTGTAGAGAGAGGCTACGGAACAAGCCAGTACCTGTAGCATACTGTTGAGGAGTTACGAAGGTGGGGGCATTACTTTTCTGTCAACCCTTGCCATAATAATAATAATAATAATTCTGCCAGTCGTAAAAGGCGACGAAAAGAACAAACCACTAATAGGGCTAACCCCCCTTTTAGTGTGATTAGTTGGTTCAGGACAGAACTAAAGAAGCCTCGGACAAGCGCCGTCATGGTCGGGGACGACGCTTGAACCCTATGCCCGCCCACAATGGTAACGACACTGCTAGCCAACTGGAAAATGGTTCAAATCCAAATAGAGGTGTTTTGCAGGATATGCTTCCTGCAACCACCCTAGAAGGAAAACAAAGACAGAGGATGAGATGGTCAGATGAAGTTAATCGACACCTCATGGTCTGTTATTACCAAGCAACAAATCTAGGAACCAACACAACTGGATACAGATCACAAGTATACACAACATTTATCACCAGATACCCAGAATTAAAATTTTTAACAGAACAACGACTAGCTGATCAGATCCGTGTAATAATAAAAAATAACAGGATACCCCAGTCAGAATTAGAAAACATCAAACAACAAGTTCAAAAAATACTGGAACAAAATAATGTGCAATCAGAAGAAGAAGAAAATACAGTAATGGACTCAAACATCCCAGAGCAAACAAACAAAGAACAACACGCATCAATTAAACAGTCAGAGGAAAACGAAATCTTAAGACAGCCACCAGTACAAGCACAAATAGAACACGAAGTGACACACATGTTAGATATAGAAGAAAAATTTCAGCTGACATATATAGAATACAAAGACACAAATACAGACATTAGACCATTCTTGCATAGACCGCCAAATAACCCACAAGTCGAAACAACAATAAAAACTATCAACACAATCATACACAACAAAATAAATGAAAACACAACTATGGAAGAGTTACAACTACTGGTTTATATAGGAGCACTCACTACATTAAATATACACACTAGGCAGAGATCAGAACCAACCAACACACAGAAGAAACCCACAAAACCAGCATGGCAACACAGGCTACAGATCAGAATAGAAAAACTGAGAAAAGACATCGGACAGCTAACACAATTTATAAGAAATGAAATGTCAGAAAAAAACGAAAAAGGTTAGGTAAAATCTCACAACAAGAAGTGATAGAGCAATTAGATGAAAAGAAGCAGAAATTACAAGCATTGGCCAAACGACTTAGAAGATACAAAAAAAGTGAAAATAGAAGGAAACAAAACCAAACATTCAACACAAACCAAAAGAAATTTTACCAGACAACAGATAACACACACATTAAAATAGACAATCCACCAAACATAACAGACGTGGAACACTTCTGGAGCAACATATGGTCAAACCCGGTACAACATAACAGGCATGCACGGTGGATACAAGCAGAAACAGATACGTACAAGATGATACCACAAATGCCTGAAGTGATAATTTTGCAACATGAAGTCACCCAAGCAATTAATTCTACTCACAATTGGAAAGCCCCTGGAAAAGATAAAATAGCAAATTTCTGGCTAAAGAAATTCACCTCAACACATTCACATCTAACTAAATTATTTAACAGTTACATTGCAGACCCATACACATTCCCTGATACACTTACACAAAGAATAACTTATCTGAAACCTAAAGATCAAGCAGACACAGCAAACCCAGCTAAATATCGCCCCATAACATGCCTACCAACAATATACAAAATATTAACTTCAGTCATTACACAGAAATTAATGACACATACGACACAGAACAAAATTATAAATGAAGAACAAAAAGGCTGTTGCAAAGGAGCACGAGGATGTAAAGAGCAACTGATAATAGATGCAGAGGTGACATATCAAGCTAAAACTAAACAAAGGTCACTATACTATGCATACATTGATTACCAAAAAGCTTTTGATAGTGTACCCCACTCATGGTTACTACAAATATTGGAAATATACAAAGTAGATCCTAAATTGATACAGTTCCTAAACATAGTAATGAAAAATTGGAAAACCACACTTAATATCCAAACAAATTCAAATAATATCACATCACAGCCAATACACATTAAGCGTGGAATATACCAAGGAGACTCATTAAGTCCTTTCTGGTTCTGCCTTGCTCTGAACCCACTATCCAACATGCTAAATAATACAAATTATGGATACAATATTACTGGAACATACCCACACAAAATCACACATCTGCTATACATGGATGATCTAAAACTACTGGCACCAACAAATCAACAACTCAACCAATTACTAAAGATAACAGAAGTATTCAGCAATGATATAAATATGGCTTTTGGAACAGACAAATGTAAGAAAAATAGCATAGTCAAGGGAAAACACACTAAACAAGAAGATTACATATTGGATAACCACAGCGACTGCATAGAAGCGATGGAAAAAACAGATGCCTATAAATATCTAGGATACAGACAAAAAATAGGAATAGATAATACAAATATTAAAGAAGAACTAAAAGAAAAATATAGACAAAGACTAACAAAAATACTGAAAACAGAATTGACAGCAAGAAACAAGACAAAAGCTATAAATACTTATGCTATACCAATATTGACCTACTCATGTGGAGTAGTGAAATGGAGTAACACAGACCTAGAAGCTCTCAATACACTTACACGATCACAATGCCACAAATATAGAATATATCACATACATTCAGCAACTGAAAGATTCACATTAAGCAGAAAGGAAGGAGGAAGGGGATTTATCGACATAAAAAACCTACATTATGGACAGGTAGACAATTTAAGAAAATTCTTTATAGAACGAGCAGAAACTAGCAAAATACACAAAGCAATCACTCATATAAATACATCGGCTACACCACTGGAATTTCATAACCACTTCTACAACCCTTTGGATCACATAACATCAACAGATACGAAGAAAGTAAATTGGAAAAAGAAAACACTACATGGCAAGCACCCGTATCATCTAACACAGCCACACATCGATCAAGACGCATCCAACACATGGCTAAGAAAAGGCAATATATACAGTGAGACGGAAGGATTCATGATTGCAATACAGGATCAAACAATAAACACCAGATATTACAGCAAGAATATTATTAAAGATCTCAATACCACAACAGATAAATGCAGACTTTGTAAACAACAAATAGAAACAGTAGATCACATCACAAGTGGATGTACTATACTAGCAAATACAGAATACCCCAGAAGACATGACAATGTAGCAAAAATAATACATCAACAGCTTGCCTTACAACATAAACTTATAAAACAACATGTTCCCACATACAAGTATGCACCACAAAATGTACTGGAGAACGACGAATACAAATTATACTGGAACAGAACCATTATAACAGATAAAACAACACCACATAACAAACCTGATATCATACTCACCAATAAAAAGAAGAAATTAACACAACTAATCGAAATATCCATACCCAATACAGCAAATATACAAAAGAAAACAGGAGAAAAAATTGAAAAATACATCCAACTGGCTGAGGAAGTCAAGGACATGTGGCATCAGGATAAAGTTGACATTATACCGATTATACTATCAACTACAGGAGTCATACCACACAATATCCACCAGTACATCAATGCAATACAGCTACATCCAAACTTATATATACAACTACAGAAATCTGTAATTATTGACACTTGTTCAATTACCCGAAAGTTCCTAAATGCAATGTAACATATACCATACATTTAAAAGGAAGTCACGCTTGATCAAGGTCCGCGTCACCTTCCATTTTTAACCAGACATAACGTCTGAGACAAGAAAGAAATAATAATAATAATAATAATAATATAGTTCTTTGTGTTTGTGATGCCTGAAACGGGTACCACACGCACCTGCCATCTACTCTGTAGCCACCATATACATGTGGCAGGAGGCATACGATTTTCCATTATTTCTGTTGGAATTCGTCGACCACTAACATAACTCAAGCCACAGTATAAAAGAAGAGGAAAAATGACAACCATTTAGTAGACTGGAAGACATGTTTCCCTATTTCTTTCCTCTGTCAGACTTATAATAGTAGTTGAGGTGCCTCTTAGCGACTTGCAGTAATCCTGCCAACTTTCAAATCGAACTAAACAGGTGTCTAAAATTAAAGCAACAGAGGGAAATTGTGCAAGACTGCGTTTATTTTGCCACAATAAACAGGTGATAGAAAACTAGAAACAATGTAAAGAACACAGATTGTAAACAACTGCAACATGCATAACGGCAGGCAAAAATGTTCGTTAACGGCTTTGCACACGCTCCCGACAACCGATTAATGCGCTCACCACAGAGGCCTGAAACGACGGAACATGCAGTGAACGATGTGATAAATCTCATATTGAGGCAATAACGCCCATTCTTCCTGCATAGCTGCTCACAAGTCTTGGGGCGTGGTTGGTGGATACCGACCTGATGCAGCTCGTCTCTGCAGTGCATCCCAGACAAGCGCTACGGCATTCAGATCGGAAGAGCAAGCAGGCCGCGCCATGCGTGCAATGTCATGCGTTTCGAAGAAAATATCAACCACCTGTGCTCTATGAGGTCGAGCATTATTGTCCATCAGTGAGAAGCCTGCGCCCAAAGCACCTCACAGCAACCGCAGGCGATGTCTCACATCTGGTCACAATATCTAACAGCAGTTTAACCTTGCCGATTCACCCGTACAATTTGATGAAGAGCTTTTCGAGTGGTCAATATAATCCCTGCCCACACCGTTAGATCCTCCTTGATAACTCTCCCTTTCCACAATGTTTGGGTCCCGAAATCGTGTTCCATTTTCCCTCCAGAGGCGAATCCGTTGACACTCGCTCTGCAGACCAGTTCAGGACTCGTCTGTGGAAAGAACATTGGCCCACTGTTCGACCATCCAGGTAGGTTGTTGACGGCTCCACACTAGACGTTCCCTTCTGTGAAGACGCCTCAGAGGTATACACACAGCAGGTCTGCGACAGTAAAGACCACACTGCCGAAGTGGTACACCGTATGTTTCGATACAACACGTCCAGTGGATGCTGTGAGGTCGGAGGCTAGTTTCAGTGCAGTGAAATGAAATGATCGTATGGCATTGTTGGCCGGGAGGCCCCATGCGGGGAAGTTCGTCCGCCGTATTGCAAGTCCTTTTTAGTTGACGCCACTACGGCGAGTCAATGATGATGAAATGATGATGAAGAACATACAACACCCAGTCACGCCAGAGAGTATTATTCAGCCGCCTCCACTGGCAGTTCTTGTCGAGAAGTCGTCGTGGAGTGTGCTTGTTGAGGTGTAGCAGTGGTGTGTCGTTGTTGAGAAGTTCCCATGGAGAGTGCTTGTTCAGATGTTGTTTTGATGGGCTAGACACCAGATATTGTTGGATTGGGGATGCTGTAATGATCAGAGTGTGCTTTTCGTCAATATATATGAAGGTAAAAAAAAATTCTTGTTTTTCATTATTTCAAAGTCTTAAACAATAATGCCTCTTGGTCACAGGTTCAGTCAACAAAGCATCTGGCTCGTGTTCTTGTATTAGACTGTATTTCTGGTTTCTATGTGCAATTATAGTATTTCTGGTTTTTTTTAATTACTTCAGTATAAATGGTGTTTAAAATATCTGGTCTTATTGAGGAAGAACCGTGTCAGATGTGTACGTTGAATCACACTTCCACACACAGAACAGCTACACTTGTGTTTTGTTGTTTCGTAGGTTTTATAGTTGCTGGGGACTTAATTAATTAATTGTGTTAACGGAAGTTTTCTTTCGTTCTTTGTTGTTATTCTATGCAGTCAGATTGCGTACTATACCAGTCAGAGCCAACCGTTTACGAGACTGCGTAACCGGACAGACAGCTACTAAAAATTTAAAAATTATTTGCATTTTATTTAATTAAGCCCCCACGCACGTGGCAACCGCTGCTTCGGATCGTCCCTTGGAATTCTTCTGATTGTAAAAATAGCAGACAGTAGTATTGTTGTAGTAATTTGTAGTTTAGTAATTGTAGTCTATATTGCATGTGTAGATTTGGTAATTGTCATTCTTCTAATGGTATTTTTGCAGAATTTAATTTTTGATGTCTTGTATACGCGTTTGACAATTTTGTGCAATTATGAAGATTTCAATTGTTCGTTAGGCGTGTTTGTCGGGAAGCATTTCGTGTGAATGATATTGTTGGTGATAAAGTGTCATTGTGTGTAATTTTCGTATAGTGACGAGTTTTGTATGTTTTGTAAATGATTACGCGATCGATGAAAAAGGCAAAATTGATGAATAGTGAGAATAACGAAATTGTTAACATGGCGAACTCGCCAACACAGGAGAACAGTATGATGAATAATGAAGTTGAAAACAATTTAATAAGTCGGGAAAATAGTCCGCAACCAATTCAAAATTTTTCACAATCAAAACATTTTCAGAATACGAGATTAACGACAGAAGACTCTGGAATAGTATCGAACACAGATAGCTTTATGGCTATGCCGAAGGAAGTTAGTTTTGCGGGAAATGTTAGGGGCGAAAAGAATTTCGAACCAGTTAATATGGAGCAGTTGATGGGTGCTATATTAAATTTGGGATCACGAATGGAAACACGGTTGAACTCACAAATAGGAACAATTAAAACTGAGATAGGAACAATTAAAACTGATATGGGAACAATGGAAACACAGTTAGGATCTGAATTAAAAACAGTGGCAACACGTTTAGAAACAGAGATGGAAACAATGGAAACACGGTTAGATTCACGAATAGGGACATGTTTCAAAAACATGAAAGATGAATTAAAGAAAGAAATTAGAGAAGAAGTACAACCGATTTTGAATGCTCACAATAATAGATTAATTTCAATTGAAATCAGACAAAAGGAACAGGATAAAGAACAGGAAGAAAGAGATCGCGTGATAGTACAAAAATTTTCAGAGTTAAATTTACAACGTGCACACGATAAGGAAGAAATATTTGAAAGAATCGAGGAATCCGTACCAAATGACAGATTAAATAACCTAACACAACAGTATGAACAGTTAACTACTAAATGTGTCAATACTGAAACCCGAGTCGCGACACTTACGGAAGACCTAAATAAACAGAAAGAACAATTAGGTGACTTATCGGAAAGAGTTGAGGAGATTTCTGATAAATTGACAAGTCTTAGTTTAAATGGGGACAGAGATTCGGATGATACAGCTCCATTACCATTTGCAGAAACCGAAGAGTACCAGAACATAAATAAGCATGTTGAAAAACAGGGAAAATTTAATGAACGCGTTAAAAGGGAATTTGAGGCATTACAAAAGCAAGTCAAACAAATTGAAGCCGAAATCGTAGGAAAAGACAGCAGAATAAATTTAGAATCACAGATAGCAGAGGGGTTTGAAGAAAGTAATTTATTTCATTTACGAGAAGCAACAAGAGAGCGCCAGGCGCGCGAACTTGACAATAATCGACATTCGGACTGGGACAGACGCGGTAGGTCTTTGTCGCCACGAGGAGACAACTTTGACTATAAACACTTCTTAACTGTTCGGAAATTTAAGATCTTTCGCAATTCTAAGAATGACATACATCCATGTTCATGGTTAGATCAATTTATGTACGCACTTCCACCAAATTGGCCACTAAGTCACAAACTGGAATTTATGTGTGGATATTTAGAAAACGAACCGGCGACGCGGATGCGCGCACTTATTAGAGATTGTAATAATTTAAATGATTTTTGTCGTGCATTTCTATCGGCATATTGGTCCGAAAACACGCAAGACAGAGTCAAACATAGTCTTATTATGTAGCGTAATTTTAAACAGTCTGAGTTCCGCACGCCAGCAGAATACTTTGAAGACATGATTCGAAAGAATCAGTTCCTTTCCAGCCCTTATAGCCCGACTGAATTAATCGCATTTGTTTAACTAAGCTGCCACAATCCATAAGACAAATTGCTTTAGCCGGAAGATGTAAAGACGACATTGAGACTTTTAAGACTTTGCTACAAGAACTTGATACGACAACGATGACGGGACTTCTTGTAATTTTTTCAGTAACGGTAGTCACAATAGATTTTCAGAGAGAAGGGATAATGATCGGAACGGACGTTACATGGGTAATTTTGAGAATGACAGACGAAACAGACAGGACAATAGATACCAGCCTTATGACAATAACAGACGTTCTAACAGAAATTACACAGACAATTATGATAACGGTAATTCCTACCGGAATGATCAATCATACCGAAACAGTAATCGGTATCATCAAGACAGAAATTATTCATACAATAATAGAAATTCTTACTACAGAAATAACCAGGGTAGTAGATCTAACAGTAATTTCAGAAGTGACAGTCGAAATTACACAAGAAGTAGTTATGCAGACAGACAGGAAAATAGAAATTTTAATGACACAACCAAGAATTTGCATCTAACAGACAGGAAGGACCTAATTGGCATCCTCCACGTGACAGAACTTCAGAGAGACATGTGCAAATCGTAGAAATTGATCCGCGAAATGACGCGAATAATCGAAGACGTGACGCAAGCAATCGACAATGACTTGTAGCTTCGGCTTCTGGCAGCAATATAGACGGTTCAGAAAGTAATGACACTACGAATTTACACTACGTACGCCTGGAAGACATGAGAGACATTTTGCTAGACGAAAAGGAAAATAATGTAGACGCATTTTTACATCCTGTTATTGAAGTATGTGTGGGTAAGAATAAGTTCACTGCAGTTTTAGATTCTGGGAGCCCACTGAATGTCATTAGTGAATCAGTTTTTCGTATATGTGTAAGAAATATTGCCTGTCCTGTATTACTTGTTTCTAAAACTACAATTCGAGGCGCTATTTCTGGAAAAAGTGTGGAAGTCAAACAACAGACCAACTTAAATTTCATTTGTCAAGGATACGAATTTTCTGCTAATTTTATTATTGTTCAATTATTCAGTACACAAATTATATTAGGTACGGAGTTTCTTAACGCACATAAGGCAATTTTGAACTTTAAAGAAGGAAGTGTGAATTTGACTGTTGCCAGAATGCCGAAAAGTTTGAAATTTTTCGAGTGTTTAACGAAATCTGTATCAGACACAAAATGTTTAAGGTTTCTTACTTCTGATGTTTTCGCTAAGCATTATGACGACAATGTGTTCATTCATGACAATGACAATAGATACAGAGACAGGATGGATGATATAATTAATAGCGAAGAATTAATTAATGAAAAGGTTAAGAAAGCTGAAGTGCCAGATGACGTTGCAAGAGAAGAACTGCACCAAATTTTGACTTCACATGCTACAGTATTTAGTCATCACACAGGAACTATACAAGGCTTACAATATTTATTTAAGGTAAAAGAACACACACCATTTCGGGGGAAAACGTACGCTATTCCTTTGGCGTACAGAGACAAGGTTAAGAATGAACTTCAATACATGTTAGATCAAGGCATTATTGAGCCAGCAGTCAGTCCTTATACTAGCCCATTACACGTCGTTCTTAAAAAGGATGGGTCAATTCGTTTGGTTCTGGATTCCAGACAGATAAATAATATCATCATTCCTGAAACTGACCGTCCACAAAATTTAGATGAACTTCTTCAACATTTCCATGGAATTAAAGTTTTATCCACGAGTGATATGCGCGCAAGTTTTTGGCAAATAGAACTCCACCCTGTACACTGCCTTTTTAGCCTTTGGTAACTGTTACCAATTTCGGAAATTACCGTTTGGACTTACTATATCTTCAGCAGTTTTCATTCGTAGTTTAAACGAAATTTTACCTGTTTATCTTCGTGACAATATTACTTCATATGTTGACGATATTCTTATTGCTAAACGTTCTTGGAGTGAGCACAACAAAATTTTGGATTCATTATTACGTATTTTTTCAAGAGTTGGCATTACAGTGAACTTGGAAAAATCTGAATTTGGTCATTCTCAGGTGAAATTTCTTGGGCATATTATTTCTACAGAAGGTATTCTCCCTGATCCAGAGAAACTAGATGCTATTCGTAATTATGCTGTTCCTACTACAAAACGTGATGTTCGAAGTTTCCTTGGTGTCTGTAATTTTCTTAGACGCTTTGTTAGATTGGACGATTTGGCCACACCTCGTTTATGTGAACTATCTGGAAAGAATTCTAATTGGTGTTGGGATGAGGAAGCTCAGTCAGAATTTGAACAACTTCGTGATGCTTTAGTTGCTGCTCCACTTTTTCACATCCGGATTTATCTAAAGATTTTTGTTTGGCGACGGACTCATCATACAAAGGCCTAGGTGCACACTTATTTCAAGAGATAGAAGAAAACGGCGTTGTAGTACAGAAAACTATTGCATTTGGAAGTCGTGTTCTCTCTAAATCAGAAAAGGATTATTCGATTACGGAACTTGAAGCTATGGTTGTTGTTTGGGCTTTCACAAAATTTCGCATATTTTTGTATGGCAGGCATACTAAGGTTTACACCGATCATCGAGCTCTGGAATTTCTTATGTCAGCAAAATTAACTCATGGAAGATTGTCACGATGGGCGCTGTACCTACAGGAATTTGATTTTAGTATTGTTTACATACAGGGTTCTTCAAATATTATTGCTGATGCTTTATCACGTGCACCTATGGGTTTGAAACAAAGTGCTGAGGAGGACTGCAAAGAAAACAATTATTGTTTGATGTATATTCAAGGTGTTGCGTTTGAGAATTTTATTTCGTCTTCGCTCCAGGACATCGCTAAGGAGCAAAATAAGGATCCAATCTGGAAGGACATTAAGGAGAAGTGGAGGAGAAAGGAAAGCGTAGCGATTAGACAGTATTATTTAGTTCGCAATGATATTCTTTTTAAACGAAAATCGGTCGACAACTCTGTTTGGTTAGTTTGTATTCCTGATGAGTGGGTCAATAAACTGATTTGGTATACGCATTTCAGTTATACACACTTTGGTCCCAGAAAATGCTTTCATAAATTGCGAGAAAATTGCTACTTCAGTAATATGGAAAAACGTATTCGATCTGTTCTTGCCAAATGCAAATTATGTCAAAAGGCTAAGCCGCCAACTATTTCTCACAGAGCACCGTTGTTTCCTATCATTCCAGCGAAATTAAAGGACATGGCTGCAGTCGATTTGTTCGGTCCAGTGGTTCCTTCTACTAATGGTTTTGCGTACATTTTCGTAGCAGTGGAATTGACATAAAAATATGTGTGTTTTACACCTTTACGCAAAGCAACAGTTCGTTCAGTATCTAATGCTTTCATCAAACATTTTCTTAAAGAAGTGGGTCATGTTGATAAAGTTATATCAGATAATGGATCACAGTTTCGTTCTAAAATTTGGCTTCGTTCTCTGCAGCGTCGTAAGATTAAACCAATTTTCATTTCACTTTTTCACCTTCAATCTAACGCTTCAGAGAGATGGATGAAGGAAATCAATAAATTGTGTCGTCTTTATTGTCATCAGAATCACAGAACGTGGGATCAGTATCTTCATATTTTTCAAAACATTCTGAATGAACTCCTTAATGATTCAACTTCTTTACCGCCTATATTGATATTAAAAAATAAAGCACCGACAAATCATTTTTCTGAAATCGTTCCTTTTCCGCCTACACGGAAACTGCGGCATTCTGAAGTTGTCAACCTGGCTCTACGAAATATTGCATCTGCGGCTGCTAGAAGAGAGAAATCAGCTAAACGTCCTGGTCGTTTAAAAACCTTGTCAGTTGGTCAAAAGGTGTTAATTAAGTCTCACCGTTTGTCTCACAAAGGAAAAGGCTTGTGTCGCAAATTTTTTCTGCTTTATAATGGTTCATATAGAGTTCGCAAAATTATTCATGATAACACTGTCAAAGTAGAAACTCTTAAATCTCGGCGCTCTAAGGGAATACATCACACATCGTACGTTAAAATTTTTGTGGAATGACATACTTTTGAAAAACTGAAAGTTACACGTAAACATACGGAAAGTACAAGGACACCGCGCCGTGTTCCGGCGGCGGCACACACTCAAAGCAACAGTCAAGTCTGCGCGCCGCACAAGGCAGTCGTTGACCGCAAACAATTACTTCCTACGTCACGCGTACCTACAGCTGATCGAGCGCTCAGTGCGAATGCACTGACAGCCGTAAATAAATACACAGTGTAATTTCTCTGAATAAATTCAGTGACTTGATAAATTATGTTATTAACGTTCAGTATTTTTCAGGATACGGTTGTATAAAATATTTAAGAACTTCAGGTAAATTCTGTGTGTGTCCGACGTTAAGAGGACTTGCTATCGAGAAAATTTTCAGGAAGAATGTAATTTCGAAGAAGAAACTAATAAATTAAAAAGGTAACTATTAATTGAGTTTATTTTTCAGGTAACATATTTCCACTTAGGTACGTACTTTAGACGTAATTTGCTGCTCGCGATTACGTGATTTATATTTTGTGTTATCTGATTTTGACAATGATTGATTAATGAACAGGGTTGTTACTTGTGTTTATTATGCATCGCTTGGCTGCTGTGCTTTTTTACTGATGTCATATTTTTCTATTATGTGCCTGCTGTGCTTATTTATTTAAATTATAATTGTCACATGATTAATTGTGCTGATATGGTTATGTATGTAAGTTATACTTTGTGATTTATCTGCTTGCGCCTTCATGTTTACTTATTAGATTACATATGAACATTTATTTGCTTATGCTGATATCATGCTAATGACCTGTTTATTATGTAAGATATATATTTGCTGCTTTGCGTATGGAATGCATATTTATACATTTCTGTTTGTTGTCATAACTACTCTTTAATTTGGTATATAGAAATGCTGATATACTGTGTACGAACATGGAGTTAAGGTCACACTATGGTATTAATTATAGATTGTTCGCTTGGCAGAGCCTCGTTGTAGGGATTGTGCTACATCCACTTGTTGACATTCTGTTCTCTACTGGTATATTTACTCCCTAGTGCATGTTTTGCTTACGCTCAGTGCTTTATATTTTAAGATAAGAAAATGAACTGCCATGAGCTGGAGGTTTTATGGAATCTGTATAGATTTATGCTAATAGAAAGGAAGCTAACGATATGACATACCAACACTAGGTTTAGACCATTGACAGTTATTACACTGCATTCTTCGTGAGCAATTGAAATAGCAAGTGACACTTGACACAAGAAATACTCCACATGTTTGCTTCTGTTTTGCCATGATTCTTGATGTGGTGTACACACTGTGAAATATTATGATCATACACACTCCGTACTCCTACTTACTTACTGAAAGTTATTCGAACTAAAGACTGTTAGAGGTCATGTATGCATTTCTTTTATTTAATGATGGACAAGGTAACCAAAATGTATTTTATGATTCATAATGAGTAGAAGATTTGGGTCAGATGGACTACACAGAGGCTGTGTGTGGACATTGTGTCTTCGGATTGCATGGGATGATAAATTGAAGTTTGCACTAGGATTTATCTGTACTTGTTCGAGGAGACTGACTAGAGGAAAGAGTTGTTATGGAAGTGAAATGATATTGGTGATAAGGTTTATATGTATCGACGTATTGAAGAGGTATTATTGAGGTATTGAGATTGTGTGAAGTTGATGATTATTGGAGTTTTGGTGGACAAGAGGTAAGGTAAATGATATTTATGATAAGGTTTATATGTATCGACGTATTGAAGAGGTATTATTGAGGTATTGAGATTGTGTGAAGTTGATGATTATTGGAGTTTTGGTGGACAAGAGGTAAGGTAAATGATACTGATGATAAGGTTTATATGTATCGACGTAAGAGGTATTATTGAAGTATTAAGTTTATGTGATGCTGATGATTATTGGAGTTTTGGTGGATAAGAGGTAAAGTAAGTGAGAAGCATATTTTTTTGTTGGTTTATATGGAATAAGGAGGATGAAGATGGCAGACTAGAACACTCAAGTGGAAGTAAGATTGTCTACACACACACTTTGTTAAATCACTAAGCAGTATATACTTTTTTTTGGAGAGAGGAAGCATTTGCATATCTTGGCACACTGACAGTTGTTCAAAAACCGTACATTTTGATTTGGCTTGGCAAACATTGGTCTTGACATGATGACTATGACGTTGACTAACTATTATTGACTGTTACACACTGCTGCCACTACTACTTGATACACATGTCGAACATCAAATCTTTGACAAAATTGCATTTACACAGTTAACACTATTCAATTACATAGTAGTACTTAATGTGGATGAAAGGTGAGTGAGTGTGTTTTGTGTGTTTTCCTTTCCTAATCCCAAATAATTGGTACCGACCTATCTCCTAAATATTATTTTACTTGTTTTTTGTGGCTTGCACTGACACCCATAAATATTATAGGTTTACTGATATTTGTGTATTTGTAATATTTAATATGACAATTATCTGATATCATTGTGTGTTTATTATTATTTGTATGTTTAGTGTAAGAGCATTGATAATAATCTTGTAAAAGCAATTGTGTGTGCATTCAAACTGTTGTTCGTGCTTGCACCTGTTTAACACTGATAGGTACCACTTGGAAATGTTTAATTTGTGCTAATGAACTCTGATGAACTGTCTAATTAGTGATAGTGAATATTATGGACTGTTACCTGCACTTGTTCAACATGATGGGTGCCACTAGGAGATGTTTAATTTCTGCTGATAAACTCTGATGAACTGTCTAATTAGTGATAGTGAATATTATGGACTGTTACCTGCAACTGCTCAACATTACTGGGTGCCACTGATGGACTGCTTCTACTGAAATGATGTCACTTGTTGGTGTCTGCAGCTGCTCAACATTACTGGGTGCCACTGATGGAACTGCTTCTACTGACATAATGTCACTTGTTGGTGTCTGCACCTGTTCAACATTGTTGGGTGCCACTGATGGAACTGCTTTTACTGACATAATGTCACTTGTTGGTGTCTGCACCTGTTCAACATTACTGAGTACCACTGATGGACTGCTTCTACTGAAATGATGTCACTTGTTGGTGTTTGCACCTATTCAACATTGCTAGGTGCCACTGATGGAATTGCTTCTACTGAAATAATGTCACTTCTTGGTGTCTGCACCTGTTCAACATTTACTGGGTGCCACTGATGGAACTGCTTCTACTGAAATGATGTCACTTGTTGGTGTCTGCACTTGCTCAACATTACTGGGTGCCACTGATGGAACTGATTCTACTGAAATAATGTCACTTGTTGATGTCTGCACCTGTTCAACATTGCTGGGTGCCATTGATGGAACTGCTTCTACTGAAATGATGTCACTTGTTGGTGTTTGCACCTGTTCAACATTGCTAGGTGCCACTGATGGAATTGCTTCTACTGAAATAATGTCACTTCTTGGTGTCTGCACCTGTTCAACATTTACTGGGTGCCACTGATGGAACTGCTTCTACTGAAATGATGTCACTTGTTGGTGTCTGCACTTGCTCAACATTACTGGGTGCCACTGATGGAACTGATTCTACTGAAATAATGTCACTTGTTGGTGTCTGCACCTGTTCAACATTACTGGGTGCCAGTGATGGACTGCATCTATTGAAATAATGTCACTTGTTGGTGTCTGCACCTGCTCAACATTACTGGGTGCCACTGATGGACTGCTTCTACTGAAATGATGTCACTTGTTGGTGTCTGCACCTGCTCAACATTACTGGGTGCCACTGATGGAACTGTTTCTACTGAAATAATGTCACTCGTTGGTGTCTGCACCTGTTGACCATTGCTGGGTGCTACTGCTGGAACTGTCAACTACTTGTTTATTGAACTATAGAAAGCATTTTATGTGAATATTTGTATAAACTGATTTTTTTGTGTATTTACTGTTTGTGAAATGTTATGAGACTCTTACCTACACCTATTTGACATTGCTGGTGCCATTGATTGAATGGTACCTGTGTAAACTATTATGTAAAATCAAATGTATGAACGCATTTGTATTCCTTACTGTATTTTATATATTAGGTTATGGAATCGTCAGTGCAAAGCCAAAATTTATTTAGTGAAGTGATATTTGCATATTAATATTATCTTTTATTTTTGTCTGTATTTTTTGGACGAATTTGGTGGTATTTTCACCACCAATGCTGGCAAAAATACCATCAAATTCTGGCCCGTGAAGGAGGGGCATATGAAAGGTGGCTACACTGAGCCACAGCGCCAGAGATTGCGCCAGAGAGTATTATTCAGCAGCCTCCACTGGCAGTTCTTGTCGAAAAGTCGTCGTGGAGTGTGCTTGTTGAGATGTAGCAGTGGTGAGTCGTTGTTGAGAAGTTCCCATGGAGAGTGCTTGTTCAGATGTTGTCATATTGTTTTGATGGGCTAGACGCCAGATATTGTTGGATTGGGGATGCTGTAATGATCAGAGTGTGCTTTTCGTCAATATATATGAAGGTAAAAAAAAATTCTTGTTTTTCATTATTTCAAAGTCTTAAACAATAATGCCTCTTGGTCACAGGTTCAGTCAACAAAGCATCTGGCTCGTGTTCTTGTATTAGACTGTATTTCTGGTTTCTATGTGCAATTATAGTATTTCTGGTTTTTTTTAATTACTTCAGTATAAATGGTGTTTAAAATATCTGGTCTTGTTGAGGAAGAACCGTGTCAGATGTGTACGTTGAATCACACTTCCACACACAGAACAGCTACACTTGTGTTTTGTTGTTTCGTAGGTTTTATAGTTGCTGGGGACTTAATTAATTAATTGTGTTAACGGAAGTTTTCTTTCGTTCTTTGTTGTTATTCTATGCAGTCAGATTGCGTACTATACCAGTCAGGGCCAACCGTTTACGAGACTGCGTAACCGGACAGACAGCTACTAAAAATTTAAAAATTATTTGCATTTTATTTAATTAAGCCCCCATGCAATGTCCTTAAGTTAATTATGTTTAAGTAGTTCTAAGTCTAAGGCACTGATGACCTCAGATGTTAAGTCCCATAGTGCTCAGAGCCATTTGAACCATTTTTTGCACCGTCTGTAACTGTGTACACAGCGAATGTGGATGTGGGACTACCCAACAAATACCGGGTTTGATGGGTGTCCTGACGTCATCGCTAACGTGATTGACGGTTGACCAGAAAGCCGTCTTCTGTGCGGAACACAATCGTAGGGACATCTGTTGAAGTTTGCATGAGTACATAGTGACGTAGACACAGGACGGGGAAATAGCGGTTTGTTGCTTTAATTTTGGACGGCAGAGTACGCAGGGTATCCTTGGTTCTGTAGTGGCATAAACAAGTCTTCTAACAGAGAAGGTTGCAAAGCTCTACAAGCCTTTTCTGCAGAAGCTGGCGTTAACAAGATAACGGTAAAACCAGACGAGGAGGCAAGCGCTAGAGGGAAGACACTGGAACCACCATCAGTCAGAAGACACTACTTCTATGGTGGTGCTCAGGGGTTAATAAAGTGCACATTGCTGCAGCTCGGCGCATGGGAACAAGCACCTCGGAAATAGCAAAGCTAATCGACTGTTAGCGTGCTGCTGTCATGAGTATCTAATGAAGGATGGTGAAATCGCGATAAGGCGACAGCGTGTTAGACGTCCTCACTTCATCACAGAACTGGGAAATCATAGGCACGTTCGCTCAGTACAGCAGGGTAGCCAGTTATCAGTACACAGATCTGACTAGAGGACACAATGCTGGCGCAGGCTTTAGCGTTCCGAAGCACAACAGCACAAATCGTTCATAATGCGTTCCCGTAGCAGAAGACCGCTACGTCTTCGCGTGTTGACTCAACGACATCGTCAATTACGATTGCAGTGGCATGGGATTATCTAGATTGGACTGCATGTCTATGGAAGCGTGTCGCCTGGTCCAATGTATGGCGTGACTTGTTACACAAGGAAGATGATCGTGTCCAGATAGCGAACGACTGCTCAAAACATGGCCTGCGCCACGGACGTAGGCTGATGGGGGCACTACTATGCTCTGATAGGCTATGTGACTACTGCTGTGCCCCAGCCGCATCCCTTCATACTTGATACGTATCTTCCCCAACAGCGATGCATACGCAAAGAGAATAACTGTTCTTGTTACAATGCCAGAGTCGTGGTGCAGTCATTTACGGATCGTAATAGTGAACTCGCGTCAACGTTTTCGCTACCAAATTCGCCTGATACGAACCAGATGGTATACATCGGCAGAGCTATCGGGCAACATTTCCATGCCCACAAACCAGTGGCTTGTACACTACTGGCCATTACAATTGCTACACCACGAAGATGACGTGCTAGAGACGCGAAATTTAACCGACAGGAAGAAGATGCTCAGATATGCAAATGATTGGCTTTTCAGAGCATTCACACAAGGTTGGCGCCGGTGGCGACACCTACAACGTGCTGACATGAGGAATGTTTCCAACCGATTTCTCATACACAAACAGCAGTTGACCGGCGTTGCCTGGTGAAACGTTGTTGTGATGCCTCGTGTAAGGAGGAGAAATGCGTACCATCACGTTTCCGACTTTGATAAAGGTCGGATTGTAGCCCATCGCGATTGCGGTTTATCGTATCGCGACATTGCTGCTCGCTTTGGTCGAGATCCAATGACTGTTAGCAGAATATGGAATCGGTACGTTCAGGACGGTAATACGGAACGCCGTGCTGCATCCCAACGGCCTCGTATAACTAGCAGTCGAGATGACAGGCATCTTATCCGCATGGCTGTAACGGATCGTGCAGCCACGTCTCGATCCCCGAGTCAACAGATGGGGACGTTTGCAAGACGACAACCATTTGCACGAACAGTTCGACGACGTTTGCAGCAGCATGGACTATCAGCTCGGAGATCATGGCTGCGGTTACCCTTGACGCTGCATCACAGACAGGAGCGCCTGCAATGGTGTACTCAACGACGTACCTGGGTGCACGAATGGCAAAACCTAAATTTTTCGGATGAATCCAGGTTCTGTTTACAGCATAATGATGGTCACATCCGTGTTTGGCGACATTGCGGTGAACGCACATTGGAAGCGTGTATTCGTCATCGCCATACTGGCGTATCACCCGGCGTGATGGTATGGGGTGCCATTGGCTACACGTCTCGGTCACCTCTTGTTGTCATTGACGGAACTTCGAACAGTGGACGTTACATTTCAGATGTGTTACGACCCATGGCTCTACCCTTCATTCGATCCCTGCGAAACCTTACATTTCAGCAGGATAATGCACGACCGCATGTTGCAGGTCCTGTACGGGCCTTTGTGGATACAGAAAATGTTCGACTGCTGCCCTGGCCAGCATGTTCTCCACATCTCTCACAAATTGAAAACGTCTTATCAATGGTGACCGAGCAACTGGCTCTTCACAATACGCCAGTCACTGCTCTTGATAAACTGTGGTATCGTGTTGAAGCTTCATGGGCAGCTGTACTTGTACACGCCATCCAAGCTCTGTTTGACTCAATCCCCAGGCGTATCATGGCAGTTATTACGGTCAGAGGTGGTTGTTCTGGGTACTGATTTCTCACGATCTATGCACCCAAATTGCGTGAAAATGTAATCACATGTCAGTTCTAGTATAATATATTTGTCCAATGAATACTCATTTATCATCTGCATTTCTTCTTGGTGTAGCAATTTTAATGGTCAGTAGTGTAAATTATGTGAATTGCGTGGCCCGTGCGTGCACACCTGGTGCCACGTTAAGTCCGGAAAGTTATCAAGGACTTGTCGAACCGATGCCAGACAGAATCGTTACTGGTTTCCCTTCCAAAGGTGGACCTAGATGCTGCTGACCAGGTGGTCATAATGTTTTGGCTCATCAGAACGAGTCTTCCTTATATCCGAGTACAAGTGAAATCCCCTCCATGAACCGTGGACCTTGCCGTTGGTGGGGAGGTCTGCGTGCCTCAGCGATGCAGACAGCCGTACCATGGGTGCAACCACAACGGAGGGGTATCTGTTGAGATGCCAGTCAAACATGCGGTTACTGAAGAGTGACAGCAGCATTGTTAGTAGTTGCAGAGATAACAGATTGGATAATTTACTGACCTGGCCTTGTTATATCAATCGAAACAGGCTTGCTGCGCTGGTACTGCGTGCGGTTGATAGCAAGAGGAAACTAGAGCCATAATTTTTCCCGAGGGTTAAATGATTGATGGCATCCTCTTGGGTAAAATATTTCGGAGGTAAAAGAGTCCCCCATTCGAATCTCCGGACGAGTACTACTCAGGAGGAGGTCGCTATCAGGAGAAACAATTCTGTCGTTCTACGGATCGAAGCGTGGAATGTCAGATCCCATAATCGCTCACGTAGGTTAGAAAATTTAAAGACGGAAATGGATAGGTTAAATATAGATATAGTGGGAGCTAATGAAGTTCGGTGCCAGGAGTGAAAGGACTTCTTGTCAAGTAAATACAGGGTTATATATACAACGTCAGTGGGGGTAATGCAGAAGTAGGCTTAACAATGAACAAAAAATTGGAAAACGGATAAGGTACATGAACACCATAGTGAACCCATTAATGTAGCCTAGATAGACACGAAGCCCACACACACTACAGTAGTACTACTTCACATGCCAACTAGCTCTTCAGATGAAGAAGACATTGAATGGCTCTGAGCACTATGGGACTTAACATCTATGGTCATCAGTCCCCTCGAACTTAGAACTACTTAAACCTTACTAACCTAAGGACATCACACAACACCCAGCCATCACGAGGCAGAGAAAATCCCTGACCCCGCCGGGAATCGAACCCGGGAACCCGGGCGTTCAAAATGGTTCAAATGGCTCTGAGCACTATGGGACTTAACATCTATGGTCATGAGTCCCCTATAACTTAGAACTACTTAAACCTAACTAACTTAAGGACAGCACACAACACCCAGCCATCACTGGGCAGAGAAAATCCCTGACCCCGCCGGGAATCGAACCCGGGAACCCGGGCGTGGGAAGCGAGAACGCTACCGCACGACCACGAGATGCGGGCAAGACATTGAAGAAATGTATAATGAGGGCAAATAAATTATTCAAATAGTTAAGGAAAACGAAAATTTAATAGTCAAGGGGCAATGGAATTCGACAGTAGGAACAGAAAGAGAAAGAAAAATAGTAGGTGAACATGGACTGGCGGAAAGGAATGAAAGAGGAAGAATCTGGTAGAATTTTGCACAGAGCGTAATTTAATCGTAGCTAACACTTGGTTTAAGGAAGAGACCTGGAGATATTGGAAGGTTTCGGATTAATTATATAATGGTAAGACAGAGATTTAGGGACCAGGTTTCGAACTGCAAGACATTTCTAGAGGCGGATATGGACTTCCGACTACAATTTATTGGTTATGTTCCGCACTTTAAAACAGCAGCATCTTGGTCCACCTTTAAAAGGGAAACCAGTAGCGATTCTGTCTGGCATCGGTTCGACAAGTCCTTGATAACTTTCCGGACTTAACGTGGCACCAGGTGTGCACGCACGGGCCACGCAATTCACATAATTTACACTACTGACCATTAAAATTGCTACACCAAGAAGAAATGCAGATGATAAATGAGTATTCATTGGACAAATATATTATATTAGAACTGACATGTGATTACATTTTCACGCAATTTGGGTGCATAGATCGTGAGAAATCAGTACCCAGAACAACCACCTCTGGCCGTAATAACTGCCATGATACGCCTGGGCATTGAGTCAAACAGAGCTTGGATGGCGTGTACAAGTACAGCTGGACTTTGTTGATTATTCATCTGTCTCTCCACTTCAGCATAAATATTGGGATTGTAAAACATGATGATGATGACTGGAAACATTAACTGTTAGTACGAGTTTACGTAATCACAAATTTGTCTAATCACAAATTTCTCTATTTTTTACAATCCTGGTCATATCGCAAAATGCACGAGTTAACAGTCACTTGAAAAATTTGGAAAACAAGCCTTTCGACGATGCAAGTAACTCTTGTTATAATGTCTCCCACAGTTTTTGTATGATTTTTGTGCAAATATCTCGTGCTAAGAAACGAAAGGCACGACACATCGCGCAGATTATCTTTTAAGTCTCTGTGTCCCTGCTTAAGGCAATAAACGTCTCATACTGACGAACAGTGCAGAATAAATTGTCTGAAAACTCGCTATTGGAACCACGTGTGAACTGCGTTAAGATGGACAGGAGGACTGTGAGTAACTGTGAATAAAGTGTGTTACGTAACTAAGTACAGAAATACATTGAAGCGACAAAGAAACTGGTATAGGTAGACGTATTCAAATACACGGATATGTAAACAGGCCGAATACTGCGCTGCGGTCGGCAACGCCTATATAAGACAACAAATGTCTGGCGCAGTTGTTCTATCGGTAACTGCTACTACAATGGCATGTTCTCAAGATTTAAATGAGTTTGAACATGGTGTTATAGTCGGCGCACGAGGGATGGGGCACAGCATCTCGGAGGTAGCGATGAAGTGGGGGTCTTCCCGTACGACCATTCCTCGAGTGCACTGTGAGTATCAGGAATCCGGTAAAACATCAAATCTACGACGTTCGGGGCGGCCGGAAAAAGATCCTGCAAGAAGGGGACCAACGACTACTGAAGAGAACCGTTCAACATGGCAGAAGTGCAACCCTTCTGCAAATTGCTGCAGATGTCAATTTTGGGCCCTCAACAAGTGTCAGCATGCGAACCATTCAACAAAACAACATCGATATGGGCTTTCGGAGACGAAGGCCCGCTCGTGTACCCTTGACGGCTGCATGACACACGTGGGCCCGTAAACACCGAAACTGGACTGTCTGTGGGGCGGCTGGTGGAATTTTTTGTTATTATATATGTAGCATGTTTCGTTTTTCCGGCCGATGCACCAATTGTGGGGCGGCTGGTGGAATAAATTGTTTATAAAAATGTTTGGTTTGTAATGAAGAAAAGATGCATTTCCCGGCCGATTAACCATATGTGGGGCGGCGGGTGGAATTAATTGTTATATAAAGGTTCCTATTATTTATGCTGTCTTTTGCCGTTCTCAACACTGGCTCACTAACTACAATATTGGCAACCAGAAAGTGATTAGCAAAACGTGAGGCCTGTAATTAGAACTCCTAGTGCCTCTTGGGTAAAATATTCCGGAGGTAAAATAGTCCCCCATTCGGATCTCCAGGCGGGGACTACTCAAGAGGACGTCGTTATCAGGAGAGAGAAAACTGGCATTCTACGGATCGGAGCGTGGAATGTCAGATCCCTTAATCGGGCAGGTAGGTTAGAAAATTTAAAAAGGGAAATGGATAGGTTAAAGTTAGATATAGTGGGAATTAGTGAAGTTCGGTGGCAGGAGGAACAAGACTTTTGGTCAGGTGATTACAGGGTTATAAATACAAAATCAAATAGGGGTAATGCAGGAGTAGGTTTCACAATGAATAAAAAAATAGGAGTGCGGGTTAGCTACTACAAACAGCATAGTGAACGCATTATTGTGGCCAAGATAGACACAAAGCCCATGCCTACTACAGTAGTACAAGTTTATATGCCAACTAGCTCTGGAGATGATGAAGAAATTGATGAAATGTATGACGAGATAAAAGAAATTATTCAGGCAGTGAAGGGAGACGAAAATTTAATAGTCATGGGTGACTGGAATTCGTCAGTAGGAAAAGGGAGAGAAGGAAACATAGTAGGTAAATATGGATTGGGGGGAAGAAATGAAAGAGGAAGCCGACTTGTAGAATTCTGCACAGAGCATAACTTAATCATAGCTAACACTTGGTTCAGGAATCATAAAAGAAGGTTGTATACCTGGAAGAATCCTGGAGATACTAATAGGTATCAGATAGATTATATAATGGTAAGACAGAGATTTAGGAACCAGGTTTTAAATTGTAAGACATTTCCAGGGGCAGATGTGGATTCTGACCACAATCTATTGGTTATGAACTGCAGATTGAAACTGAAGAAACTGCAAAAAGGTGGGAATTTAAGGAGATGGGACCTGGATAAACTGAAAGAACCAGAGGTTGTAGAGAGTTTCAGGGAGAGCATAAGGGAACAATTGACGAGAATGGGGGAAAGAAATACAGTAGAAGAAGAATGGGTAGCTCTGAGGGATGAAGTAGTGAAGGCAGCAGAAGATCAAGTAGGTAAAAAGACGAGGGCTAGTAGAACTCATTGGGTAACAGAAGAAATATTGAACTTGACTGATGAAAGGAGAAAATATAAAAATGCAGTAATGAAGCAGGCAAAAGGGAATACAAACGTCTCAAAAATGAGATCGACAGAAAGTGCAAAATGGCTAAGCAGGGATGGCTAGAGGACAAATGTAAGGATGTAGAGGCTTGTCTCACTAGGGGTAAGATAGATACTGCCTACAGGAAAATTAAAGAGACCTTTGGAGAGAAGAAAACCACTTGTATGAATATCAAGAGCTCAGATGGCAACCCAGTTCTAAGCAAAGAAGGGAAGGCAGAAAGGTGGAAGGAGTATATAGAGGGTTTATACAAGGGCGATGTACTTGAGGACAATATTATGGAAATGGAAGATAAGATACTGCGTGAAGAGTTTGACAGAGCACTGAAAGACCTGAGTCGAAACAAGGCCCCGGGAGTAGACAACATTCCATTAGAACTACTGATGGCCTTGGGAGAGCCAGTCATGACAAAACTCTACCATCTGGTGAGCAAGATGTATGAGACAGGCGAAATACCCACAGACTTCACGAAGAATATAATAATTCCAATACCAAAGAAAGCAGGTGTTGACAGATGTGAAAATTACCGAACTATCAGTTTAATTAGTCACAGGTGCAAAATATTAACGCGAATTCTTTACAGACGAATGGAAAAACTGGTAGAAGCGGACCTCGGGGAAGATCAGTTTGGATTCCGTAGAAATGTTGGAACACGTGAGGCAATACTAACCTTACGACTTATCTTAGAAGAAAGATTAAGAAAAGGCAAACCTACGTTTCTAGCATTTGTAGACTTAGAGAAAGCTTTTGACAATGTTAACTGGAATACTCTCTTTCAAATTCTGAAGGTGGCAGGGGTAAAATATAGGGAGCGAAAGGCTATTTACAATTTGTACAGAAACCAGATGGCAGTTATAAGAGTCGAGGGGCATGAAAGGGAAGCAGTGGTTGGGAAAGGAGTGAGACAGGGTTGTAGCCTCTCCCCGATGTTATTCAATCTGTATATTGAGCAAGCAGTAAAGGAAACAAAAGAAAAATTCGGAGTAGGTATTAAAATTCATGGAGAAGAAGTAAAAACTTTGAGGTTCGCCGATGACATTGTAATTCTGTCAGAGACAGTAAAGGACTTGGAAGAGCAGTTGAACGGAATGGACAGTGTCTTGAAAGGAGGATATAAGATGAACATCAACAAAAGCAAAACGAGGACAATGGATTGTAGTCAAATTAAATCGGGTAATGCTGAGGGGATTAGATTAGGAAATGAGACACTTAAAGTAGTAAAGGAGTTTTGCTATTTAGGGAGTAAAATAACTGATGATGGTCGAAGTAGACAGGATATAAAATGTAGACTGGCAATGGCAAGGAAATCGTTTCTGAAGAAGAGAAATTTGTTAACATCGAGTACAGATTTAAGTGTCAGGAAGTCGTTTCTGAAAGTATTTGTATGGAGTGCAGCCATGTATGGAAGTGAAACATGGACGATAACCAGTTTGGACAAGAAGAGAATAGAAGCTTTCGAAATGTGGTGCTACAGAAGAATGCTGAAGATAAGGTGGGTAGATCACGTAACTAATGAGGAGGTACTGAATAGGATTTGGGGGGAAGAGAAGTTTGTGGCACAACTTGACTAGAAGAGTGGATCGGTTGGTAGGACATGTTTTGAGGCATCAAGGGATCACAAATTTAGCATTGGAGGGCAGCGTGGAGGGTAAAAATCGTAGAGGGATACCAAGAGATCAATACACTAAGCAGATTCAGAAGGATGTAGGTTGCAGTAGGTACTGGGAGATGAAGAAGCTTGCACAGGATAGGGTAGCATGGAGAGCTGCATCAAACCAGTCTCAGGACTGAAGACCACAACAACAACAACAACAAGTGCCCACTTCATCTGAGAAATACACTTATAGCTACAGCTTATAGCTCTGAGGAATTAGGAGATTGTCTGGGATTCATAATCAAAAACGATTCTTTAAAAATGTTCACTCTATTCTGAAAGTCACAGACCAAAAAGGATCCACACAATCCAACTAACAGAGCAGTTCAGAGTCTAATGCGCTGATACAACTATAACTGTTCAAATTAAATGTTTAAGTGAATGCTCGCCATAATTTGATGATAATGTTCATCAAACGCCACGCCAAATAATGGTAGAATGTTTGTCCCGCGGCGGCACGTGAAAATACGACATACTTAAACTGAAGATAGATCATTAAAGTCATCCCAGAATTAACACTTCACTCGAAAACGATTTCATGGTTACACGTATCCCGAGTAACTTAATACGGCATCCGAGGCTGTTTATAGCACTGATACCGACGCGACGCGACTCCCGGCACAGATGGTGTGCTATTCAGCGTCTGGAGAGAACTGGGGCCTATATTCCTCGCACAGCGTTCTTATATATAAAGCCGCGGTGCGGACGGCTAAGGGAACGCCTTATCAAATCGGCTCTCCCGACTACCCGCTGGGCTAGTAATGCACCACTTTAAGTTATTGAATAAATCATCGCTTCCTTTGCTGATGGCCAATGAAGCTCACAATTTAAATGTGCATTTAGCACACGGGTAAGTAATCATAATAAAAGTCTGACGTGGCTAAGTCAATTATTATGGGCGAGAGAATTAATTTAATTACACTACACGCAGTAGACGAGCTCTGAACTTGCCCTTTGGAGATACGCTATCGCTATAGTTTTACAGTTATTCAGTTGAAACTTCTCACATCTTTATGATTATAGCGGATCTCCCTTCTACTTAAATTTAAACATCCTAGCCTTATTTATTCGCCTACTTAATCTATCTTGCTTCCTTAATCTCTAAGACAAAAACCAGAAAATCATGAATTTCAACAAAAATTTTAATTTGTGAGATCCAAAATACTGTTTCTACTAAATTATTATGAAAAAAGAATCTAAATATAAATTTTTAAGTTTCTAGCTCTTTTCTGTTGCGCCAATGATTTTTACAGAAAAACGTCCCAATTTCGAAAATGGTTAAGTTATTGAACTGATAATCAACACATATTGATTTAGTATTACTCCTGACATGCTAGAAACGTTTCAGGTTATTTACTTGATGTTTAAAGTATTGCGCAACATTTATGACGTCAGAGCTAGGCTGGCACACAATGGAAAGACTGATGTGAATTTTACAAGGCATGAGTAGTCTGCTTCCCTACATGTCGATGACTGGAAACACGTTGCTTGGTCGGACGAGTCTCGTTTCAAATTGTATCGAGAGGATTAACATGTACGGGTATGGAGACAGCCTCATGAATCATGGACCATGCATGTCAGCAGAAGATTGTTCAAGCTGGTGGAGGCCCTGTAACGGTGTGGGGCGTGTGCAGTTGGAGTGATATGGGACCACTGATAAGTCTAGATACAACTCTGGCAGGTAACACATATATAACCATCCTGTGTGCTCACCTGCATCCATTCATGTCTGTTGTGCATTCCGACGGACTTCTGCAATTCCAGCAGGAGACTGCGACACCCCACACGTCCAGAATTGCTACAGAGTGGCTCCAGGAACACTCTTATAAGTTTAAACACTTCCACTGGCCACCAAACTCTCCTGGCATGAACTTGCATGAAGTATCGCACAAATAGTATATATTACGGCAAACCACTTGAAAATACATGTGTTCTTCTAATCCCAGGGTCTGGAGATGGGTCTAGAAAGCAAGCATGCAAGCAAATAGGTTGGTGCTAGAAACAGTGAGAGGTAATGAGCCCGACTTTGTACAGAAGATCAGAGAGTGACTTCGGTCCGCTGAGGGTGCTCTGGTCACACGTCGGGAGCAGATGACTTCTGACCATCAGTTGTGGTGGATGACTGCCCAACCTCACGCGAAATATCTAGTGCTGTGAGGAGTATGCAAGTACTTATGCTGTCTGTCTTCGTGGTATATGTACTAGTCCCTGGTCGTCGATAGCTACATTCATGATGAAAAGGGGCGATTTTGTATAGCACAGGATACGAACTGTGTGTTTGTTACATCGATATGATACGTGTCGATCGGTTTAACGCTGAAATATTCAAGCTTCTGTACTCAGTGGCAGAGCAGTGTAACTGAGCAAGAATCTTTCCATATTTGACGATCTGTAGGCCTATTTTGCAGGGTTTAACTGTCTGTGCTATAAGGCGATCTGCACAAAATAGTTTTGCCACTGGAAGTCTCGTCTGCAGGATAAAAAGGCGGATAGTGCTTCCACACCGGCAGCATCAGTAATTTGGTGTGTAAATTCAGTAAGAGCCGATCAGAATGATCCATTTATTCGCAAGACATCCTTTATGCTGGGTCATAGGAGCCTCTACATAGTGGTGAGAACATTTGCGTTTCAGAGATGTTTGTTGAAAGCAGGATTTAACGATTTCCAGGAAGGGTAATATGTGATGGACGGGGTGCCACGTTAGGACCATCAGAAGGAATGCAGTCGTCGTTATTCTGGCCTATTTTCGTTAACAGGTTCTGTTAGGACGAGAATTTCTATGCAGACAAGCTGAGACATCACGAAAGCTCCTACAAAAGCGACCGTTAACTATTTCTACTGCATTTTACGATTTCTAAGAGGTAGAATTGGGTCTTATTTACATAGCCATGTGACATCACTATAAAATTGAGAACCTTTTAGCTGCATCTACAATGGTGAATCGCTCGACAATTTGGTCTTTGCTGGCCTGCAGGTAGATGGGCAACGAGAAAGCAATGGTAAACATGGGCGTGGCCCAGAGGCGTCTCTTTTATAGGACTGGCGTGAGCACACCAATCCAGCCTGCGTACCTTGGGGCTCTGTAGGGAAGAGTATGCTGATGCGTTGTGGTTGATGATAGTTCGAAAGTGTTTTTTTACGTAGAATGAATGTTTGTGCATTGCATTAATTTTGGCTGTGTAAGTGGTGTGAGCATGTTTGCATAGTGTTACACGTGCATTATCTTTTGAGAATTTATGAGTTGTTTTCATGTCTCTTACACAGTATGTGAACATGTGTGCAAGGTGTGCAGTGCATACTTTCGACAGTAAAAGATTATCAAGCGTGTTTTCAGAGCCTTTTACATGTTTTATTTTGACAATTTTCGAGTTGTTTGCGTCTCTACACATCTGTGTACTGCATTATTTCGATGATTTATGAGTGGTTTGCAGGTCTGTAGACTATTTACTGTGAGCTCAAGCACATTAGGGCTAGTGTTTTGTATCAGTGTAATAAATATACTACGTCAAATTCATCCATAAATAAATTGTTCCGAAATAAATAAATTGCACTCCTTCCTCTTTCCAGCAGCTGGACACAGACATAGTCCTTTTCGCACCATTTTCCCCCAGACTACCATGGAATGACAGTGCCGTCAGATGGCATTACTGTATACTAGATTAGCTGGACTCTGGATCTCATGGTGAACACACCAGATGGAGCTACTGTCTCAATATGTTTAAATAAAGTCTGCCTGCAAAATAAAGTCTTACGTCCATCCTGTCCTGTAGCCCAGCACAGGCTGAGTCCTTTTCCCGCCAATTCCAAGGAAGAGGTGGCGGTCGGATGACTTAGGTTAGTGGAGGTAGCCCAAGTGACCTATTTTGCCGCCATTTTCTCACAAGTGACCTTTTTTCTGCCAAAATTTGAATTTCGCGCCATTTTCTGTTGAGTAGGGCATGGGGTAGGGGGTTAGGTTAGTGGTGGTAGCCCAATTGACCTATTTTTCGCGCCAAAATTCGAACTTCCCACCACGACATTATTCTGACATTGCCAAATCTATCGTCGCCATCTTGGATCCGCCCTCTTGAATAAATTTGGCAACAATGCAAATTGGCACAGAACAAACTTTGTTCCACTACTGACAAGCAGTAGAATTCGTCGCCATGCATGGGAGGATATTATCTTGCTGATATGTAAGCCCAGGCCGGCCGGAGTGGCCGAGCGGTTCTAGACGCATCAGTCTGGAACCGCGGTCGACCGCTACGATCGCAGGTTCGAATCCTGCCTCGGGCATGGATGTGTGTGATGTCCTTATGTTAGTTAGGTTTAAGTAGTTCTAAGTTCTAGGGGACTAATGACCTCCAAAGTTAAGTCCCATAGTGCTCAGAGCCATTTGAACCATTTTGTAAGCCCAGGGTGGCTTGCTATGGAGTGCAACACAAGGCGACATAAAATATCATCGACACACCACTGTGCTGGAATGGTGCTACGGATGACAACCAATGAATGGAAACAAATGGTATCCCAAACCATCATTCTGGGTTGTCAGACCGTATGGCCGCGATAGTCAGGCCGGCCACGGTGGTTAGCGGTTCTAGGCGCTTAGTCCGGAGCCGCGCGACTGCTACGGTCGCAGGTTCGAATCCTGCCTCGGGCATGGATGTGTGTGATGTCCTTAGGTTAGTTAGGTTTAAGTAATTCTAAGTTCTATGGGACTGATGACCTCAGATGTTAAGTCCCATAGTGCTCAGAGCCATTTGAACCATTTTTTCGATAGGTTAGTATCACATCGCTGTCTAAGGAATCTACAGACACATCTTCTGCCTGGAATCTCATTGGAGTGATGTGTTCCATCTAAAATTTAGCCCCGATGACCAGCAAATACGTGTCTGGAGATGTACCGAACAGTGGTGGGTTATCAGCCTGACTGTCGTCCGCCATATGGCCGACAACCAGGAGTGATGGTCTGGGGTGCTATTTCATTTCATAGTACTACCCAGTGGTACATCAGGGATATTCTACACCCCATATTGTTGCCCTTCATGGCAAGCGTTTGTGGGCTTAAATTTCAGCTAGATAATGCTCGCCTGCAAATTGCGATGGTTTGTAATGCATGGCTTTGTGCTTGACAATTCCTGTATTGGGCAGCAAGCTCACCGGATCTCTCCCAAATTGAGAACATTTGGAGTACTATGGGCAAGACCCCCAACCAGATCGGGTATATGACGGTATAATGAGCTAATTGGATAGAATTTGCCATGACATCCCTCAGAAGGACATCCATCAACTCTGTCAATCAATGCTAAGGCGAATAACTGCTTGCATGAGAGCCAGAGGTGACCAACACTTGACTTGCTCAATTTGTGAAGTTCTTTCTCTTGAAATAATCATTCAATTATTTTTAAATATTGTAATCATTTGTTTGTCTGTAAATGCACAGCACATCTACAGATTTCCGTTCCATTTCGATAATTCTTTCGTTGTGCGTCGTCCTTTTGTCTTGTATGTGCTTTAGAATCTGATGTGGTCGTCTGGAATATCCAATTTCCCAAACTTCGTGAAATCAATTCGCCCGTATTCTTGAAAGAAATCTTTTGACAAGACGTCTTTGGCTAGGGTTTGACTGCGTCTAGAACACTAAAACCATTAGTTTGCCTCAAAAATTACATGTTAATGTGTTTCCTGCGTTCCCTTGCTTATTTCGAATGGTCCAGTTGCGTCATCCAAAAGTGTTCCCCGTGCCATCTGGTTTCTCTACGACTATAATTGTGTTTGCTAATCACACATTCAGAACCACTACACCAAATATCTATTTCCACAATGTCTGTTTCAGACGTAGTAATTGGTCTCGTAATGCAATTCTTTGTGTATTACGTGTTTTTCCCATCACTTTCTAGTTGGTATTGTGTCGCCGTGTTTTTCTGAGGACATCTAAGATGTGCATAGTTGTAGAGAAATATCCTGAATTAATACGATATTTCACCATTTCAAAATAAGTTTACAGAAGCAAGAACAACGCTAGGTGGCATATTATTGTACCTATGGCCAGCAATAATAAGGTAATGGTGATCCTAGAGGCAATGTACCGCCTAGCCATCCCAGTTTCCAGTCTAGCTGAAAATTACAATTGAAATGAGTCAAAATAATCTTCATAGAAATTTAACCAAAATGTGTGCTAGCACCCCTTTCAAATTCATTCTTCTTTTTCTTCTAACCTGTCGCGGTTTGTATCGTTCTGTACATCCCAAACACAATTATCTGAGGTAACTGGAAGTACAGCCTCGTTTTCTGACACATTGTACATCAATGAAGTCTCACATTTCATTCTACAGCTGAAGTTTGAATGTGGTTATAATTATGTCATGTCTCTAAAATCCACTTAATAGCAGACCGTTACACCTGTATGATAAGCTCTACTGTCTACAGAGTAATTAACACATAGCTAATTTTACAGATTTAGAACAGTTTTAGTCGTACTGGATAACTTCTAGCGAGCATGCAGCTGAATCAGCCAAGCATTTGTTAAAACTATCACTGACAGGCGAAATATCCTCAGACTTGAAGAAGAATATAATAATTCCAATCCCAAAGAAAGCAGGTGTTGACAGATGCGAAAATTACCGAACTATCAGTTTAATAAGCCACAGCTGCAAAGTACTAACGCGAATTCTTTACAGACGAATGGAAAAACTAGTAGAAGCCGACCTCGGGGAATATCAGTTTGGATTCCGTAGAAATATCGGAACACGTGAGGCAATACTCACCCTACGACTTATCTTAGAAGAAAGATTAAGGAAAGGCAAACCTACGTTTCTAGCATTTGTAGACTTAGAGAAAGCTTTTGACAATGTTGATTGGAATACTCTTTTTCAAATTCTGAAGGTGTCAGGGGTAAAATACAGGGAGCGAAAGGCTATTTACAATTTGTACAGAAATCAGATGGCAGTTATAAGAGTCGAGGGTTATGAAAGGGAAGCAGTGGTTGGGAAGGGAGTGAGACAGGGCTGTAGCCTATCCCCGATGTTATTCAATCTGTATATTGAGCAAGCAATAAAGGAAACAAAAGAAAAGTTCGGAGTAGGTATTAAAATCGATGGAGAAGAAATAAAAACTTCGAGGTTCGCCGATGACATTGTAATTCTGTCAGAGACAGCAAAGGACTTGGAAGAGCAGTTGAACGGAATGGACAGTGTCTTGAAAGGAATATATAGATGAACATCAACAAAAGCAAAACAAGGATAATGGAATGTAGTCGAATTAAGTCGGGTGATGCTGAGGGAATTAGATTAGGAAATGAGACACTTAAAGTAGTAAAGGAGTTTTGCTAATTGCGGAGCAAAATAACTGATGATGGTCGAAGTAGAGAGGATATAAAATGTAGACTGGCAATGGCAAGGAAAGCATTTATGATGAAGAGAAATTTGCTAACATCGAGTATAGTTTTAAGTGTCAGGAAGTCGTTTCTGAAAGTATTTGTATGGAGTGTAGCCATGTATGGAAGTGAAACATGGACGATAAATAGTTTGGACAAGAAGAGAATAGAAGCTTTCGAAATGTGGTGCTACAGAAGAATGCTGAAGATTAGATGGGTAGATCACATAACTAATGAGGGAGTATTGAATAGGATTGGGGAGAAGAGAAGTTTGTGGCACAACTTGACTAGAAGAAGGGATCGGTTGGTAGGACATGTTCTGAGGCATCAAGGGATCACCAGTTTAGTATTGGAGGGCAGCGTGGAGGATAAAAATCGTATAGGGAGTCCAAGAGATGAATACACTAAGTGGATTGAGAAGGATGTAGGTTGCAGTAGGTACTGGGAGATGAAGAAGCTTGCACAGGATAGAGTAGCATGGAGAGCTGCATCAAACCAGTCTCAGGACTGAAGACCATAACAACAACAACAATGACTGAATAGCTAAACGGGCATAAGGCCGTTCGCCACTCGCTAGTAAAAATGCAGTGTTCACCCATTTAAATTCCACATATCTTTCTGGCACTATCTGATGCATATTTAGCTTTAAAAGTGATACAAGATACGCACTACTAATGTAGTCAGTTTTACCTTTAGCCCTCATCAAAGACACTAGGTGATTGCCTTGTTTCCGCTTAGATCATTCAGAGCTCTGTCAAATTCTTCTCGCATCCCATCTTAAAAAAAAAAAAAATGGTTCAAATGGTTCTGAGCACTATGGGACTTAACTTCTGAGGTCATTAGTCCTCTAGAACTTAGAACTATGTAAACCTAACTAACCTAAGGACATCACACACGTCCATGCCCGAGGCAGGATTCGAACCTGCGACCGTAGCAGTCGCGCGGTTCCGGACTGAGCGCCTAGAACCGCTAGACCACCGCGGCCGGCATCTCATCTTCATGTGCAGCCACTTCCCTTTCTATAATATTGCGTTCATCTCCCTTGCATGTTGTTGTTGTTGTTGTGGTGTTCAGTCCAGAGACTAGTTTGATGCAACTCTCCATGCTACTCTATCCTGTCCAAGCTTCTTCATCTCTGAGTAACTACTGCGGCCTACATCCTTCTGCATCTGCTTAGTGTATTCATGCCTTGGTCTCCCTATACGATTATGACCCTCTGCTTTTCCCTCCAATACTAAATTGATGATCCCTTGATACCTCAGAACGTGTCCTACCAACCGATCCCTTCTTCTAGTCAAGTTGTGCTACAAATTCCTCTTCTACCCAAGTCTATTAGTTACGTGATCTACGCATCTAATCTTCAGCATTCTTCTGTAGAGCCACATTTCGAAAGCTTCTATGCTCTTCTTGTCTACACTGTTTATCGTCCATGTTTCACTTCCATGCATGACAACACTCCATACAAATACTTTCAGAAAAGACTTCCTGGCACTTAAATTTAGATTCGATGTTAACAACTTTCTCTTCTTCGGAAACGCTTTCCTTGCCATATCCAGTCTACATTTTATATCCTATCTACTTAAAGAATTGCTTCCCAAATAGCAAAACTACTCTGCTACTTAAAGTGTCTCATTTACTAATCTAATTCACTCAGCAGCACCTGATTTAATTCGAATACATTCAATTATCCTTGATTTGCTTTTGGTTATATCCTCCTTTCAAGACACTGTCCATATCGTTCAACTGCTCTTCCAGGTCCTTTGCTGTCTCTGACAGAATTACAATGTCATCGGCGAACCTCAAAGTTTTTATTTCTTCTCCACGGATTTTAATTCCTACTCGAAATTTTTCTTTTGTTTCCTTTACTGCTTGCTCAGTATACGGATTGAATAACATCGGAGATAGGCTACAAGCCTGTCTCACTCCCTCCTCAACCACTGCATCTATTCAGTAGAAAATAACCTACAACAATTATATATATTTTTTATGTTTGTGCATGTAAACTGTACTTGCATCAAAAGTAATTGCTTTGGTTACATAAAAGCGCAGAAGTTACGCGATCAACTAATTTTTATTACTTATAAAATGCAATTTATGTTCTGAAACGATATAAAATACACAATTGTCTAACACTGAATGATTTGCGGTCCTAATTATGTGCAAAACAAAGAAACAAACGAAAAGCAAAGAGCAGTAGTCGGCTCTCATTTTCTCCCACACACATTCACTTATGTTTCTTTCCTTACCAATTCTACCGATACTACCGATAATCCTGCAGTTTACTACGTCATTTGTGTAGTGTACCAGAAGTACCGAACCATAGTTTCCATAGGGCGCAACTGTAGTTACAGTACATGCGTCAACAGGTGGTTTTAGTTTCATTCTTTTATCATGTTACATGAATAGGCTGTTAGCGTGTTCCGGATTAGTGGCTGTTGTCTCATTGCATTTCTGGTTGTACAGCAGAGCACTAGTAGTTCGAAACAACTGGGGTGGGGCTTCGAATAACTTATTATAACCGATCAGTTACGAAAACACATTGTACAAGTGTTTATACTAATAAAAAAACTATGTAACACTGAATTTAACACAAAATTGACAGCGGCATTAGACTGTTTGCCAGTGATGCTGTAATCTACAGGAAAGTAGTATCACACGAAAGTTGGGAAGAAATCAATAAGGATTTGCAGAAAATAAATGCCTGGTGTAATGACTGGCAGTTATCTCTCAATATTAGTAAGTGTAACCTACCGCGTATAACAAGGCGAAATGCCCAGTCTTTGGAAGCGGTAACATCCGTCAAGTATCTGGGTGTGACTGTTCGAAATTATCTCAAATAGAATGATCAGATTACACAAGTAACGGGCAAGGCGAATTCTAGATTGCGGTTTATTGGCAGAATCCTGAAGCGATGCAGTCCTTCAAAAAAGGAAATTGCTTACAATACGTTAGTTCGTACAGTCTTAGAGTATTGGTCGTTTGTATGGGACCCTTACCAGTTGGGTCTCATTCAAGTGATTGAGAAGGTCGAAAGTAGAGCGGCAAGATTCGTGGCTGGTACATTTATCCATTGCGAGAGCGTTATAAATCTCATAGAAAGTTTGAAGTGGGATACACTTGCAGATAGGCGACACGCTAAACGGAAGGGGCTGCTCACAAAATTCCGATATCCGATCTTCGCCGAGGATGTAGGGCGTATATTATTACTACCAGCTTTCAAATCGCGCAATGATCACCGTTCAAACATAAGGGAAATAAGAGCTCGTACTGAGGCGTTCAGGCAGTCGTTTTTCCCTCGTGCGATCCGCCAGTGGAACAGAGTGAGGGAAATATGACTTTGGCGCGAATTGTGCCCTCCGCCACACACCGCTTGATGGCTAGCGGGGTATATATGTAGATGTAGATCTATATTTTGCTTCACACGTATCAAAAATAACGCAAGGATTTGACTACATAGTCTTAGTCATTGAAGTATGCTTACAGCTTAGGAAAATAAATCCAATTTTGTTTTTGCTTCAGAATTAAGACAGTTTTTTTCCTCTCTAAATCTGGCAAACGCTTTAAAGACAGCAAACGGAGAGTATGAAATTCGTCATGTTCTAATCACTTCGTAGGATTTAATTGCATAGGCTTCCGAGGCCAGAGTCAGTCTAGACGCAGAAGAAGGCCGCTGCAATCGTGGCCGGAATGTTGGTTTTCTCCAGCAGTAGTTTTATACAATATGACGCCGCTCCATACCCAGAAAACTTTTATGTCGACTTCATAGGATGTACAGGTAGTGAGAATCTTCCGCAATAGTCGGTCCTTGTTAATCATATTTATTGTCGCTGGGATCTTCCTCGTGGTCGCAAGGGGCCAGGTCGTATATGACCCTAGCACTTATTTCACAGTCCGCCGTTACTTGATAGCCACTGTCATCAAGATCACATTCGAGTCAGTCTTCAATATTTTCCTGATTGCATTCTCCAAATCCTGAAGTATATGCAAACTGGCTATTTGGTGGTGGCTCTTCAGGTGCAGTTATACAAGTTGATTTCGCGATGATGCTACAAACTTTCAGGAATGATGGAGAAGGGTAAATGTACCAATTTGAGGTAATGGACCCTGGTCCGGAAACGACCGAGTCGAAAGTTAAAAGCGAAAATCATTGTCATATCTCTGACAGTGAATTACATGTACCGATACTGTTGTTGCTGAGATTGCAGCGTAGACAACTTTCAGTGGTCAAAGTACCGACCAAAAGAAGAAAAAAATTCAAGTAAACATGGGCTGTGGAATGCTTACCTTGAGAACCAGAAGCATTTTTTCATCTTCCACGCTGTGAACATATCTCTTACAATCTTAGCAGCAACAGCACTTACACATCTTTTCCATTGTCGGAGGTATCAGAACGACTTTAGCTTATAACTTTCGACACGGTCATTACCGGACCAGGGACTCTTACCTCAGATTGATACATTTACCTTTCTCCATCATCCCTGAAAGTTAGTAACAGCATCACGGACTCACCCTGTCGACTCCTGTGAAAGAATTTTGTAATGGCATCACAGTTATTTTTGATATCTGTTATTGCTCGATTTCTAATTCCATTGTTCTACTACCAACTTTCTTCATTTGGTCTATTATTTTAAGTTTAGTCGCTACTGCGAACATCAAAATAATATGAAGATCTGTCAGGAACGAAAGTTCAAACGTCAACACATAACAGGGACAACGGCGGTTGTCAGAGAGAGGAAAACGAGAGAAGCTAGTGTTGCACTCCAGTTACCCGGAAGTGACGTCAAAACGACGTGTCACACGCTGCGACCACGAAACTCGATAGTGTGCACCGAGTGACGCCAGCTTCTCCACTGTGTGAGAGGACCCTCGCAAATCGCAACACGTACAGAAAAAAAGAAAATAAACAGCTAAATACGAGGCGTGTTTTTTAAGTAAGTACCGTTTTGAAATTAAAAAATAAATGCTAAGATATCTCAATAATTTTATTTTTACATGAAAGTCTGTACCTTAATCTACTTATCTACATAATTTCCGTCAATATTAAGGCACTTGTCATAACGTTGTACCAGTTTTTGAATACCCTCCTCACAGAAGTCTGCCGCCTGACTTGTTAACCAGTGCATCACCACTGTTTTGACTTCGTCATCATCTTGAAAGAAGCTGACTATCCAGGTGTTTCTTCAAGTGCAGGAACAGATGGTAGTCACTGGGCGCAAGATCGGGACTGTACGGAGGATGATCTAGAGCAGGGCTTCCCAACCTTTTCAGCTGGTGGACCCCTTCTTCAGTCGAAAATCCATGGCGGACCCCTAGTCTGTTCCCAATGACCCCCCCCCCCCCTGAAGTATCTATAGTCTTTGGTTTAGACATGCATGAAAACAACTTGAAGGTCAAAAATCGACTTATGAAATAGGTAGTGCACGGACAAAGCAAGTTTAACATTTAATGATGCCTGGGGCCGCATACGTGCCAGCGAGTGCTGTGATTGGTCGACAAAGCTCGCTCCGCGCATGCGTAAAAGGTTTCAGCGCATCAAATGGTTCAAATGGCTCTGAGCACTATGGGACTCAACTGCTGAGGTCATAAGTCCCCTAGAACTTAGAACTACTTAAACCTAACTAACCTAAGGACAACACACACATCCATGCCCGAGGCAGGATTCGAACCTGCGACCGTAGCGGTCGCGCGGTTCCAGACTGTAGCGCCAGAACCGCTCGGCCACCAGCGGCCGGCCTTCAGCGCATCTACCGCCATGAACCGTCGCACAAACGACCCCCGTATTGTTGCTAAACAGTCGATCAGAGAAGCCGCATTCTCCGGCACTAACTTGTGTATGCGTTCTCACTTAGGAACCGCAAAGGCTGCTTGGGAATACGACCTGAAGTAAAAGTACACATTTTTTTTTCACACACAAAAAAAAATAGTGACGAATTTGATTTTCACATTTTCATTCAATAATTTTACTCATTGTTTTACACGATTTGGTGAAGGGTGGCCGCGGACCCCCTAGAAAGAGCCGGCGGACCCCTAAGGGGTCCGCGGACCACACGTTGGGAAGCCCTGATCTAGAGTTTCCCATCGAAAAGATGTGATGAGATCTTTGGTCTGATTCGCCACATGCGGACGGGCATAGTCTTGCAGCAAAACGATGCACTTGTTCAACTTGCATGGACTGTTGCTTTGATTCTGGTGTGACATAGGCCACCCATGTTTCATGGCCCATAACAATTTGGCTTAAGAAATCATCACCGTCGTTGTGGTACCGCTCAAGGAAAGTCAATTCACTGTCTAAACGTTTGGTTTTGTGCACATCCGTCAATATTTTCGGTACCCAACGTGCGCACAATTTTCGGTAAGTCAAGTGCTCGGTCACAATGCCATACAAAACACAACGAAAAATATATATATGACGGTAGTATCTGTTCCCGAAAGAACAGTTACCGTGGATGACCATGCAGCTTTGCTAGAAATGAAATGATAATTAAATGGACACCCTAGCTGCAAACAGGCGTTGATGTACTGCATTGGGGACATGTTGAATATGTGTGCCCCAAACCGGGACCCGAACCCGGGATCTCCTGCTTACATGGCAGACGCTCTATCCATCTGAGCCACCGCGGGCACAGAGGATAGTACGTCTGCAGGAACTTATCCATTGCACGTTCCCCGTGAGATCCACATTCCCAACATGTCCACACCACTACATTCGTAGTGCGCCTAATAGATGTTTGCCCATCATACTCATTACTCGTGGCAGATTAATCTACCAAGTCCCGTACGAGTTCGGGCATAGCGTGTGCGTTCGCACAAGAAGGTCAATGGCCGGGAAGCCATATTTTTAACTATATGTATGACGGTAGTATCTGTTCCCGAAAGAACAGTTACCGTGGATGACCATGCAGCTTTGCTAGAAATGAAATGATAATTAATTATCTATTAGGCGCACTACGAATGTAGTGGTGTGGACATGTTGGGAATGTGGATCTCACGGGGAACGTGCAATGGATAAGTTCCTGCAGACGTACTATCCTCTGTGCCCGCGGTGGCTCAGATGCATAGAGCGTCTGCCATGTAAGCAGGAGATCCCGGGTTCGGGTTCTGGTCGGGACACACATTTTCAACGTGTCCCGAATGAAGTACATCAACGCCTGTTTGCAGCTAGGGTGTCCATTTAATTATCATTTCACTACGAAAAACATTAGGAAAGTCATCCTGCAAGGAGGAAATCGTAAAGCGTCTGTTTTCTCTCCCTTATTGTCCACTTCCTGCACCAAACTTTCATTAACGACCGGAGGATGCTCACTCCATTGTTCATCATGCACATTTGTGTGACCATCTTTAAATGCTCTCACCCACTTTCTTACCATTCCATCACTCATAATGTTTTCTCCGTAAACTGCACAGATCTCACGATGAATATCGATCGCTTTTAGGCCTTTAGCACTAAGAAATCTTATAACAGCCCGCACTTCACCGTTGGCGGGACTCACGATCATCGGAGGCATCTTAAACACTCAGTACACAGCGTAAACAAGGAAGAATCAGACTGTAATGGCGTCAGTACGTAGATTAAGGGACAGGCTTCCATGTAAAAATAAAATTATTGAGATATCTTAGCAAGTCTTTTTTCAATTTCAAAACGGTACTTACTTAAAATACACGCCTCGTATTTGTCACAGCGAAGAATATAAACGGTGGTGCTCGTTTCAATCACAGCTATTATTTAAGCTGTGCACTTAGGTTCCTACCTAATTACACCATCCGAAATCGAGACATATTCGATGGAAACCGCCAAATATTTGTGTCAAACGAGAAAACAAATTTCAATTTAATCTTCCGTGTTTTAATCACACTGAGGTCGCAAAATCGAAGACTCACTCCTGAGAGAGACCGCTCTCATAAGTAAGTAACATCGAATATTGCAGAACATATTTCTGTTACATTAATAACTTAACTCGATGTCTCTAAACCACTACGCCACGATGGACACATTCAACTTTTGACAACAGTGTCGTTCATCTTACGATCACCTAAGGGCTTTTACCACAGATGTGTCATTATATGACAATTATAAGAAATCGTACCACGACTGACGGCTCTGTGATAAATTTACAACGTACCGTAGCCTTGAAATGACTTACTTTCATAATATGTAATTTTTAATACGAAAACAACGAAATACGACGAAATCCAGTATGGCATCGCCTAGGTTCGACTTTCGTCGCGTCCTTCAGAGAGTCGTGGTCGCATCAAATGACACGTCATTTTTACATCACTTCTGCCAAGCCGAGCGTGACACCAGCTTGTCCCAAGGAAAACTGCCGGACTGACCACCCCGAGGCCAGCAGAACTACTACACGATGCACGCACAAAGTTGAATTTGCCAACTGGAAGGTTTTCAGTTAACTTTCAAATGATCGGCATTCCCCTAATCGATACTTCACTGCAATCTTGCAGAACATACAAGGGCTATTTTCTTTTCAGCCCCTCATCGGTCGCGAAATTATAACCGTAGTGAATAGCCCGTGAAACTTTACACAAATGTGTACTGCAGAGTCTGTAGTATGTCCGCCTATGTGTCGCGTCGCACTTTTCAGTACAGAGAGAGAGAGTAGTGTGCACGTAAAGACGCCTAGAAAGCATTGTCTCTGCCATGTGTGAAATCCTGTGAGAGGTTTTGCCTGTTTTCATGCACCCCACATAACGTAACTGTCATGTGTTTCCTTCGTCATGATAATTCTGAGCTGCGTATTGCAAGTGCAACGAAAACGCTCCTGCAGTATTTTCGATGGGAAGTTTTGGTCACCCACCATACAACTCGGACGTAGCTCCCACTGATTTTCATCTCTTCGCTCACGTGTACCGCTAGCTATGAGAACAACATTTGCTCACAGATAACGAGCTGCAGATCAGTGTAGGTAATGGGCGGAAATCACAGTCGGCTGCCTTCTGGGACGTGTGCATTGGAAAGTTGATAACATGCAGCGACAAGTGTCTAAGTTGGAGCAGCGACAATACAAATGATGCAAATAAAACATTCTGATTATCACTATGGATTCGATTTCGCAGCCGATGGGAGTTTGGAAAAAAAATAACATACATGTGGTCCATACTGTTGAGATTATTAGGCCAGTCTGTTTACTCCAGCCGGCCGATGTGGCCGTGCGGTTCTAGGCGCTACAGTCTGGAGCCGAGCGACAGCAGCGGTCGCAGTTCGAATCGTGCCTCAGGCATGGATGTGCGTGTTGTCCTTAGGTTAGTTAGGTTTAATTAATTCTAAGTTCTAGGCGACTGATGGCCTCAGAAGTTAAGTCGCATAGTGCTCAGAGCCATTTGAACCATTTGTTTATTCCACGTGCTCTGTCTATTGTTCTCTACGCTCTTCTGTTCTCTCTTCCAAACTGAGTATGTCCGACTTGTGGCTGGTCTCTATATTTCAAATACGAAATATGAAGTATGTTTTGTGTCTTGCTTTAAGGACCTTGTAAGTCGTCAATCAATATGCTTCTCATATAATTTTGGTGTTTTGTTGCGTCATATTTGCCAGAGTATCTTTTCTCTGCCTGCATTTGCTCAAATTTTTGATGCTCACATTTTCTGTACCAGAGACGAGGATCACTCTGGGAACCAGAATTGCATGTGTTTATTTTCATTTCAGTAGCAACTGGTAGCACAACATGTACCTACAATCACCTGTCCCAAACTTGGATTACCACTCGTTCTGAACGGATGTGGTTGTAATTAGAAATGTATACAACTAGGCAACTTGAGGTGCAATTTCTTGGCTTCCCTTTGCAGTAGCAGCCTTGGAAGGCAGCTGAATGTTATTTTCCAGACCAGCTCCTTTGGTGACAGTCTGTCGCGACTATGTGTCACCACATGTGTCTGTGTGTCCCTAGGAGTGCGGCCATGTGGTTGGCCCTTTCGAAACCAAGCGTTTGGATAGCAGGTATTCCTCTCATATCTTCTGAATTGAGGGAATGCCTACAGTTACAGGTAAAAGCATCTTGATATTTGGTCAGTGCCTCCCACCAACTTTGTTACTGCATGCATGGACGACATAGTTTGGATCTGGAGAGAAATTACCAGGGCACAGAGGACGCAAGACACAACAAGCAGTCAGTGCTCTGCGACCAAATAACTAGTAAATTTTGGATAGGAGTTAGTTGGATTCTGAGTTAGGATCCATTGTAAAGATGAAACCATCGTTACAAGCAGTGTGTAATTCTTGCGAGCGATGATTTCAATATCGCTTTATGTAAACTCAGTCTCCAGTTCATTCTCATGCTTCTTTTAGCTGTGAGTCACGAGTTGGCTCTGATGATTCATTTATTACTGGAAAGTGGTGAACCTTGCTTTCGCATCTTTGTGTGTGAGTAATTGATCATTCATTTTGCATTTCCTTAATCGAAGCAATACTGTGCTGACAAATGATCATAAGTACATTACTGGCCATTAAAATTGCTACACCAAAAAGAAACGCAGGTGACAATCGGGTATTCATTGGACAAATATATTATACTAGAACTGACATGTCATTACATTTACACGCAATTTGGGTGCATAGATCCTGAGAAATCAGTACCCAGAACAACCACCTCTGGCCGTAATAACGGCCTTGATACGCCTGGGCATTGAGTCAAAAAGAGATTGGATGGCGTGTACAGGTACAGCTGCCCATGCAGCTTCATCAAGACTAGTGACTGGTGTATTGTGACGAGCTAGTTGCTCGTCCACCATTGACCAGACGTTTTCAATTGGTGAGAGATCTGGAGAATGTGCTGGACAGGGCAGCAGTCGAACATTTTCTGTATCCAGAAAGGCCCGTACAGGACCTGCAACATGCGGTCGTGCATTATCCCGCTGCAATGTAGGGTTTCGCAGCGATCGAATGAAGGGTAGAGCCACGGGTCGTAACACATCTGAAATGTAACGTCCACTGTTCAAAGTGCCGTCAATGCGAACAAGAGATGACCGAGAAGTGTAACCAATAGCACCCCATACCATCACGCCGGGTGATACGCCAATATAGCGATGACGAATACACGCTTCCAATGTACGTTCACCGCGATGTCGCCAAACACGGATGCGACCATCATTATGCTGTAAACAGAACCTGAATTCATCCGAAAAATGACGTTTTACCATTCGTGCACCCAGGTTCGTCGTTGAGTATACCATCACAGGCGCTCCTGTCTGTGATGGAACGTCAAGGGTAACCGCAGCCATGCTCTCCGAGTTGATAGTCCCTGTTGCTGCAAACGTCGTCGAACTGTTCGTGCAGATTGTTATTGTCTTGCAAACGTCCCCATCTGTTGACTCGGGGATCGAGACGTGGCTGCACGATCCGTTACAGCCATGCGGATAGGATGCCCGTCATCTCGACTGCTAGTGATACGAGGCCGTTGGGATCCAGCACGGCGTTCGGTATTACCCTCCTGAACATACCGATTCCATATTCTGCTAACAGTCATTGGATCTCGACCAACGCGAGCAGCAATGTTGCGATACGATAAAATGCAATCGCGATAGGCTACAATCCGACCTTTATCAAAGTCGGAAACGTGATGGTACGCATTTCTCCTCCTTACACGAGGCATCACAACAACGTTTCACCAGGCAACGCCGGTCAACTGCTGTTTGTGTATGAGAAATCGGTTGGAAACTTTCCTCATGTCAGCACGTTGTAGGTGTCGCCACCGGCGCCAACCTTGTGTAAATGCTCTGAAAAGCTAATCATTTGTATATCACAGCATCTTCTTCCTGTCGGCTAAATTTAGCGTTATCTTCGTGGTGTAGCAATTTTAATGGTGAGTAGTGGAACCATAGGAATAGATCTTTCGTGTGTGTTTCATGTAAATGCAGTGTCAGGAGGACGGTGCATCTGTTAAATAATTGTTAAAACTTTGCTTCAACGTCCATGCCAAAGTGCTTTCCCTCTTCCTGTAATCTTTAACTACACGTACCCTGTAAGAGTAAATTACTTGTAATGTTTAGTAGAGTGTAAATCGTAATCTGTCGTTCTGGAGTCCACTAATTAAATGTTCTTTGTGTAGTTTTCTCTTTAGGATAGAGACTAAGGCTCAGAATCAATTAATCAGTAATCAATTAACATCAGTTGATTTGGCACTAAGGGCCGAGCAGACAATGTTAAGCTTGGTATGGGCACAACAGTTAGCTCTCATTTAGGCCTACCCAAAGTCCTCGTTGTAATGCGAAAGTTGGTTTGGGACAAAAGGGTCCACCTACTTTTAATCTAAGCTCCACAGTATTACACTCATATTCAGAAAAAGACCGAACACCTTATAGGACTAGAGATAGGACATTCATATTTACAGGATGTGTACATTAGTATGTTCTCCAGAAATGACTAGCATTTGAACCATGTCGGCTGGCGTGTTCAAGGACAACAACGATACCCTGGTGCAACACCACCTACCGATAGAATGTTCCTGTGGCTCTCGTTGTCTAAAGCTCTGTAGAGGGAAAGAACGGCCAACTTGCCAGTGGCTGCCATTTTGGGCCCGCTGCGCCGCTGGCGATTCGTGTATCACCCACCAGCTGCGCAGTGGGCCCAAAATGGCAGCCACTGGCAAGTTGGCCGTACTTTCAGTATACAGAGCTTTATCCTTGTGACTATAGCCCAGGATGCCCCGCAGACGAACGCGCAAACCGTACCGTCACATCAGTGAGGGAGCATTTTTAGCATGGGAGAATGTGATGTGCCCATCTGGGAAATTGCTGTTCATGTGGGACGAAGTGTTCAAGCAGTGCAACGGGTGTGTGCAGAATGCTTCACGGAAGGCCGTAGATCACGATGACTTGGATCAAGTCGCACTACCCAGTCCACCCCCCGAGACGATCTAACCTCATCCGAATGGTATAGCAGGCATCTGTGTGTCTTCCTCGGCTCTGGCGCAACAATGGAACACATCGTACACTATCAGGGGTGGCAGTCCGTCGCTGTTTATTATGGTATGGGTTATGTGTGCATCGTCCACTTCTCCACCTACCTTTGACGAATGTGCAGAAACATGCTAGACGGCAATGGTGAATGGAACAACGTCACTGGGGACAGGAATGGTATCAGATAGTCGGACGAATCCAGGTTCTCTTTGTTTGAAAACGATGGCCGCATTTGTTTCGCTGCAGACAGGGGGAGCGGCATCACTGTGACTGCATTCATACAAGACATACAGCGCCAACTCAAGGTCTTATGGTGTGGGGTGCTACTGGGTACAACCACAAATCACTGTTAGTGTGTGTCCAACGTGCTGTGACCAGTGTTGCCTATGTGAATGACATAATGCGAACCATAGCTATAGCCTTTCTGCACAACACCCTAGACACCATATTTCAGCAAGACAATGCATAAAGACATATAGCTGCACAAATACGTGCCTTCTTGGTGTCACAGGATGTCAGCCTTTTACCCTGGCCCTCCAGATCACCAAACTTGCCGCCAATTGAAAATGTGTTATACACTCCTGGAAATTGAAATAAGAACACCGTGAATTCATTGTCCCAGGAAGGGGAAACTTTATTGACACATTCCTGGGGTCAGATACATCACATGATCACACTGACAGAACCACAGGCACATAGACACAGGCAACAGAGCATGCACAATGTCGGCACTAGTACAGTGTATATCCACCTTTCGCAGCAATGCAGGCTGCTGTTCTCCCATGGAGACGATCGTAGAGATGCTGGATGTAGTCCTGTGGAACGGCTTGCCATGCCATTTCCACCTGGCGCCTCAGTTGGACCAGCGTTCGTGCTGGACGTGCAGACCGCGTGAGACGACGCTTCATCCAGTCCCAAACATGCTCAATGGGGGACAGATCCGGAGATCTTGCTGGCCAGGGTAGTTGACTTACACCTTCTAGAGCACGTTGGGTGGCACGGGATACATGCGGACGTGCATTGTCCTGTTGGAACAGCAAGTTCCCTTGCCGGTCTAGGAATGGTAGAACGATGGGTTCGATGACGGTTTGGATGTACCGTGCACTATTCAGTGTCCCCTCGACGATCACCAGTGGTGTACGGCCAGTGTAGGAGATCGCTCCCCACACCATGATGCCGGGTGTTGGCCCTGTGTGCCTCGGTCGTATGCAGTCCTGATTGTGGCGCTCACCTGCACGGCGCCAGACACGCATACGACCATCATTGGCACCAAGGCAGAAGCGACTCTCATCGCTGAAGACGACACGTCTCCATTCGTCCCTCCATTCACGCCTGTCGCGACACCACTGGAGGCGGGCTGCACGATGTTGGGGCGTGAGCGGAAGACGGCCTAACGGTGTGCGGGACCGTAGCCCAGCTTCATGGAGACGGTTGCGAATGGTCCTCGCCGATACCCCAGGAGCAACAGTGTCCCCAATTTGCTGGGAAGTGGCGGTGCGGTCCCCTACGGCACTGCGTAGGATCCTACGGTCTTGGCGTGCATCCGTGCGTCGCTGCGGTCCGGTCCCAGGTCGACGGGCATGTGCACCTTCCGCCGACCACTGGCGACAACATCGATGTACTGTGGAGACCTCACGCCCCACGTGTTGAGCAATTCGGCGGTACGTCCACCCGGCCTCCCGCATGCCCACTATACGCCCTCACTCAAAGTCCGTCAACTGCACATACGGTTCACGTCCACGCTGTCGCGGCATGCTACCAGTGTTAAAGACTGCGATGGAGCTCCGTATGCCACGGCAAACTGGCTGACACTGACGGCGGCGGTGCACAAATGCTGCGCAGCTAGCGCCATTCGACGGCTAACACCGCGGTTCCTGGTGTGCCCTCTGTGCCGTGCGTGTGATCATTCCTTGTACAGCCCTCTCGCAGTGTCCGGAGCAAGTATGGTGGGTCTGACACACCAGTGTCAATGTGTTCTTTTTTCCATTTCCAGGAGTGTATTTGGCGGAATGACAGGTGCAGCGCTGTGACCCAATGCCAACCACAACAGATGAACTTTGGGACCAGGTGAATGCAGCATGGATGGCTGTACCACAGGACGCCATTCGCTCCTTATACGCATTGATGCCATCAAGCACGGAACAAGTTATCAGGACCCATGGCGGACCCTGTGCCTACTGTCCAACAGGACACATGTTGAACTGAGTTGACTGAAATGGTAATCATTTTTGCAGAACATACTGATGTACATGTGCCTTGGAAATGAACGTCCTATCTCTAGTCGTTTAATGTGTTCTACTTTTTTCTGAACATGAGTGTATTTTTCTCTCAATGAGTGAACAAGTACCACTTTTGTACAACGGAAGAGGGAGGAAGTATCTGTGAAAATTCAATTTTTTTAATATTTAATAATATATTAGAAACAGGCCTATTTATTTCCTGAAACTTCGACAGTTTATACTCTAGCTCTTGATCTTTGTTATATGGAATTAGACAGTCTAAATAATCACATGTACTGATTACTTTGTCATTTATTACTGCTAAAAGGTAGCATTATGCTGTCGAGGAGACACTACACAGGTCTATATAGTCAAATTGTCTTAATAACACAGGCGGGTCTTTACTTATTTTTGATGACCAGTTTCAGCCTGCCTAGGCCGTCTTCAGATCAACAAACTAAATTTAAAAATTAAAATTAGCCATGTACTACATAAATAAACATATTGGTCAACAAAGTAAATAAAAAGACTATTAGTGAACCGTGTTTCCTGAAGTGCTATGCCAATTATGGAGTATGTGGTCATTAAATGGTGCGGTGTAGTGACGATAGCAGCCGTTACAGTCCCAGCCACCGTTACATGCTGTCAGTTTAATTATGAACAACATTTGAATGATTACATAAATGTAGTAATGCCCCAAAGTGGCACTCGCGCTGCGGAAAAAGTGGGTGCGAAACTACTTCTTTTTCCCATGTGCATTCATTGCTGACTGGAAAATAAAACAAGTATGATTTAAAGTGTAAGAGTTTGTAAATACGTAAGTAAAACCAGTATCAATTCTTGCACTTACGATGGCAGGTAGTATCACTGCGATCCGAAATGGTTAACAGTGTAACTACAGGAAAGATTGCAAAGTTATATAATAAAATTAAAAAACTAAAATGGGATGAAAAAAGTTTCTGTGCGTGCAGTTCGAATCCGCATTTAAGCTGTTCGCGGAAACGTCGCGATCAAATGGTAAGTGTTTCATACTAATATTTAACTTAATTGTGTCTCTTTAATACAACGGTTACACAGACCATTACATACTTAAACCTTAAAAATTAGTAAACAGGACACAACATTTCGTCCAACGTACATTGCAGTCTGTTGGACCTCTGTATTATTAATGGATAACTGTCTTATATCACTTGGTTTATGATACTGGATTATGAATACTTTACTTATCTCTTCTGAAGTTCCGAACTGAAAATGCATTGTCGTTTGGGCATTGCAGACTTGGTTAAAGTCTAAACAAAGCGAATAAAGAAAATATTAGCTGTGCAATACGTCCTACAATACTCACGCCAATGAAATACACACGAAAGCATTAGGATTACCGCTAAGCAAATAGAACTCAGTAATACCAGCTTCAGCGCAAGTATTATTGAAGACCTCGAAACTGAATGCATTATCAAGTAGGCTGTGTGAATGCATTTCACAATACAGTGCGTCATGGGTCCTGATAACTTGTTCCATGCTTGATGGCATCAACGTGTGAAAGGTGCGAATGACGTCCTGTGGAATAGCCATCCATGCTGCATTCACCTGGTTCCAAAGTTCATCTGTGGTGGTTGGCTCGGGTCACAGCACTGCACCTATCATTCTGACATATACCACACATTTTCGATTGGCAGAAAGTTTGGTGATCTGGTGGGCCCCAGCCAAAGGGTGACATCCTATAACACCAAGAAGGCACGTATTTGTGCAGCTATGTGTGGTCATGCATTGTCTTGCTGAAAAATGGTGTCTAGGGTGTTGTGCAGAAAGGACATAGATTAGCGATAAGATATTGAAATATAGATACCTTTACAATGCTGCAAATACAGGGTGTTTATAAATGAATATCTGGGTTTTAACGCTTTATAATATTTATTATATGAAACTTACAGTTATAAATGATATGTCAAATGAAAGAACAACTCAAACAGTTTTACCAAGAACCTTATAAATGTTCAATGCGAGCACCATTTGTCACACGGCACACATCAAGTCTACAGCCGAGTTCTTCCCAAGCGGTGGATAGGCCGCAAGGGGCCCAATGACAGGGCTTGCTTTGCATGGCCTCCACGTTCACCCGACCTAACACCATGCGATTTTTTCCTTTAGAGCTTCGTCAAGGAACGTGTGTACGTGCCTCCGCTACCAGCAGACCTCCATGAATTAAGAAACCGGACTGAAGCAGCTGTTGCTACAATCACTGAAGACACACTTATCAACGTTTGGGAAGAACTCGGCTATAGACCTGATGTGTGCCGTGTAAAAAATGGTGCTCACATTGAACATTTATAAGTTTCTTGGTAAAACTGTTTGAGTTGCTCTTTCATTTGACATATCATTTACAACTGTAAGTTTAATATAATGAATATTATAAAGCGTTAAAACCTTGATATTCATGTATAAACACCCTTTTTAAATAGTTATATGTTGAAACCTTAGCTGACAGAATTTGACTTGATTTCTAAAAACCAGAACATTTAGGCGTGCCGGAACATCCCCTATGGCTAGAAGGGGACCCGACTCCAAGAATCGGAACTGTCCTGACCAAATCTGGATGTCTGCTCACTTTATGTAATCGCTTTGCATCGCTTTTTATGCCATTTTCGACGCTGCTATAACTCTCTCATTGCGCACTAAGCGCTGGTCATTTTTGGCTTTTTGGTTTCCTCGCGAAGAGAGATTTCCTATCACTTGGCTCTCTATGATTCCGAGCATATTTACGAGTCATACGAGAAGATGTCTTTCATTATTTTGTAATTTTCAGTTTTGTCGACGTTCACTGATACTCCGACGAATGTTTTTGCTGTCTTACTTTGGGTCCTAGTTGTTGGTCCGCAGGCGCTTCACAGTGACACCGGAATTAATGTTCTAGCCCAAGGCATTTTCACGCTACACCAATTTATAACTTTACAGCAAGCTAATTCGTTAACAAACACGTGCGTGCCCCTACACTGGTACGGTGGCGTCGCAGGAAAACGAGTACTGCTCGACACTTACAGCTATGATCTAACAGTTTGAGCAAACAATGAATACACGTTTTCACTTCAAAAAAATGCAGTGAGTAAATACATATTACGCCATAAAATAACGGCATAAGTATCGTTGTAATGGTTGTGTTGTTGTAGGTTCGACGACTTCATAGGGGGCAATGTGTCTCCTGTTGTTGTTGTTGTTGTTCACTTCAGTACTACTAAACTGTTATTGCACTTGGCCGTTATCGGAAACACTCGGTGATGTTACAGTAAACAAGAACAGTGGTGACCGAGGGAAATGCACCGGACTGTCAACGCTTTCAGGTCAGTTCTGCATATACCGGGTCATCTAAAAGTCAATATAAATTTGAAAACTGATTAAATCACGGAATAATGTAGATGGAGAGGTACAAATTGACACACATGCTTGGAATGACATGGGGTTTTATTAGAACCAAAAAAATACAAACGTTCAAAAAATGTCCGTCAGATAGCGCTTCATCTGATCAGAATAGCAATAATTAGCATAACAAAGTAAGACAAAGCAAAGATGTTCTTTACAGGAAATGCTCAATGTGTCCACCATTATTCCTCAACAATAGCTGTAGTCGAGGAATAATGTTGTGAATAGCACTGTAAAGCATGTCCGGAGTTATGGTGACGCATTGGCGTCGGATGTTGTCTTACAGCATCCCTAGAGATGTCGGTCTATCACGATACACTTGCGACTTCAGGTAACCCCAATGCCAATAATCGCACGGACTGACGTCTGGGGACCTGGGAGGCCAAGCATGACGAAAGTGGCGGCAGAGCACTCGATCTTCACCAAACGACGTGCGCAAGAGATCTTTCATGCATCTAGCAATACTTTTTTTTTTGTTCTAATAAAACCCCATGTCATTCCAAGTACGTGTGTCAATTTTTACCTCTCTATCTACATTACTCCGTGGTTTATTAAGTTTTCAAATTTATGTTGACTTTTTGATCACCCGGTACTGTCAACCCTGATTACGCGCTAACAACAAGCCAGCCAAAGCGCCTTCACTCGCAGATGTAATAATATTGCGGTCGTCTAAAGGGCCGTAACACGCACGTACCTGCCGAGCGACCGGCTTGTTGGACGTATGTGGGTGGTTTGACCGACCGACGAACATTCCTTGTCGTGATGTCGGGTGGGTAGGACCACCAGGCAATCGACCACCACACCATTCTACCCAACAAACTGTGCCGTGTGAAGTCGAGCTGTCGTGCCAACCCCCCTACAGAAGTGCGTATGTTTTCACCTCGCGCGGGATTGAATTCTGTTCTAATATACATGAAAGGCTGCAACGTAGACGGAACCTTAAGGATATCACCTCTGGAGAAATTTAAAGACTGAGGATGTTTGAACGATACGTGGTGCGATGAGTATAGCCACATAGACCCAAGAAATCAAGCACCTGTTTCATTTCTTTAACGAATCCATATTGGTTCCGTGTGGACTTAGAGAAAACGAAAATCCATCGAGCTTGTGTATTTTTGTTTTTAGGTTTCATTCCAATACTTATCGGAAATGTAATATAAAAACCGAAATATCGACATTCAATGAACGCTAAATCGTGAAATGTACTTGCTTACTGTCATAAAAAAATTGGGATTTTTCTTCACCGGTCTAACAGTTGCTAAGTACTTCAAAAAAATGGTTCAAATGGCTCTGAGCACTATGAGACTTAACATCTGAGGTCATCAGTCCCCTAGAACTTAGAACTACTTAAACCTAACTAACCTAAGGACGTCACACACATCCATGCCCGAGGCAGGATTCGAACCTGCGACCGTAGCGGTCGCGTGGTTCCAGACTGAAGTGCCTAGAACCGTTCGGCCACAACGGCCGACTAAGTACTTCATTTCTTATGTATCTGTTAAATAATGCACGACACGAATCTGAAATGAGTTTCTTAAACTAACAGGTCATCTTGTATATTACATACATAAATAAATTAATAAAGTTTACATGAAAGTCTTTCGTTTTATTCGTTTTTCTTTAGAATGTTACATTTCCTCAGTCAGCTTAAAACGCGTTGCAGGTTTCAGGAATCATTTTAGTTAATAATTTTGGGGACGCAACAGCATGGAGTTTCATGTTTTAATTTCAGCCTCTGTCACGACTCCAATCTTTTTCGTTAAAAATGGTTTGATGATGTTCAGCAACTACGAGATTCACCCATTCTTAGCTAATTAGGAAAATCATAGGATCCCACTTACCTTAGGTAACAGAAGATGGGTGAATTTCTTTCCTTGGATTAGCCAGTTCTAACAGAAGATGGGTGAATTTCTTTCCTTGGTTTAGCTAGTTCTTTGCCCACAGTTTTCCCTCGGTCTTTATTGGCCTTGTTACCTCTAAAATAGGCAAGGAAAACCCCCCGTTTTTGTTTCTGCGTGAAACCAATCGGGATCTCCTAGAACATAAACAAATCACAGCACACACGGAAGCGTTGTAATCGCTGAGTGCAGTCGGTACGCACGTTGTGTAGGCTACCACGAAATTAGTCGGTCAGCCGATAAATTGGTGCGTGTTTAGGGGCCTTAAAACTGGCAGGGATTGGCACAGTTTTGGTTCTGTCGTCAGCGTGGACGCATGAAACGGCGCGCGCATCACGCATCAACACAGCTGCAAGCGAGGCACTTTTCAGGTAAAAATTCGTCTTCAGCAGGTGTCGTACTGCAATGTAAAACTCCTACATTTAGCGATAATATTTCTGTATATATTGAAATATGCATTGTCGTTAAACTAATTCCGATGGTTAACCGTTTTTTTCCCCCATATAGGCGAAGATTTCAGTTTGCTCCAGTAGGTATAAGAGGCTGGCCTTTTTTTCCTAATACAATGTTTAGCTTTCCTCGATATTTGTAACGGAATAGTTGCTGCTGAACAGATACGCTCCTCGTAACGTATCTGAAAATTTCGCACTGTCTGCCCAGTACATCGCTTCTCACAGCTTCTACATGTGGCATTGTCACATCTATATAATCATTAAAATACCTCTAACAGTGCTGCTGATGACTCATGTAACAGTGCAGTGGGGTGTTTTTAGGTAACAAAGTTCATTCACGTATTTACTTTATTGACCAATATAGCTATTGTATGTGGCATTCAGTTTTTAACATGAGTTTATCTGAAGATGCTCTATACTGGCAAGAACCAGCCATCAAAAACAAATACTACTGTTATTCAAACTATGTTAATGTTAGTGCTTTTGCAAGTTACACCGTGTTTTACGTAAATACTTGTTTGTAGAAGATGATAAACATTTTAGAGCTTACACTAAGATTTTAGTAGAACAAAATCAACAAGTGAAGTATCATTTAAAAGGTAGTATTTTTACTTAGTCGCAACTCTCAACTACAAATAAATGTGTCCAAATAGACATGGGCGGAATCTTTTTGGGAGGGGGGATGGCGTTGAAGGGAAGATTACAATTAAAAATTATTACATAACTGAGAATCGGTGGTTCCTGAATGACGTTTTACACATTTGGGGACAGGTTCCTCAAATCAAAACAAGTAAAAAAGACAATAAACATGGGTTCTTAAATGCATATCTTACGAACTATGAGCACTTGTTCGTCTTCGATACTGGGAATCACATTTCTACTGTGAGCTCTTCGCTTTTTATGTTCTGTCAGTATGTACCAACACAAGAAAATGTCTAGTAAACATGGGCTCCAAGGTGGATACCTGACGAGCTCTGAGCACCCTTTCAGTAATGGAGATGCGTTTCACAGTAGCGAAGATGAACAAGCGCTCATACGCATTTTAGAGCCCAAGTTTACTGAACATTATTTTTCTTATTTTGGTGTACGGAACCCGTCCCAAATTTTTAAAACGTTGTTCTGAAACGTCTTGTAGGTAGCATACCTTGATTCTGTAAGAATTCTCTCATGATTATCTTCTACGTAATCTTTTTTGTGTTATTAAGATGATTCAGATTGACATTTTATAAGTTGATCTGAAATTTTTTTTTCTCACAAGTACTCGGCCACCAGTGCTGTTTTATTTTTTCTTCATTATATACAGGCATCACATATTACAGGAGTAGTCTCGGCACAAAATGGTATAGAACTATGTAATAACAGAACAGCATTTTCTTATTTGCAAACTTAAACATAAACAGTAATACATAAAGACTCCCACTATCACAACCATGAAAGTTTTCGGGCGGCAACAATCACAACATTGTACATTTTAATACCTTGTATGCAGTACTGTTTGGTTAATCACTTGTTCCAAGCGTTTAGGCATGCTGTGAACGAGCTTTCGCGTATAATCAGGACTTACTTCCTTTAAAGCTTGTTAAGATGTCACTGGTGTTTGTCGTACTTTAATTCACTCAAAAGATTTTCTATTGGGTTCAAGTCCGGACCTTGAGGAGGGGCATCCAAAGCCTTAGGGCAATTATACGGCGTCCATAGTCACAGTATCCGCTTTATGCTTCGGATCATTGTCTTGATACAATCTGAACGTCCTCGAAAGCCCGAAACTTGTAGCACTTTGCAGTAAGTTCTGTTTTAGGATGTTCAGATACTTACGCTTGTCCATTGTACCTTCAGTTAATACTAATTCGCCTACCCCAGATGACGACATGGAACCCAAATCATGATACCTCCACAACCGTGTTTCTGTGAGTTGCAGGTGCTTAGATTGAAACTATTCACGCGGTTTTCTCCAAGTCATAGGACTTCCGTTTGAGAACATCTGTACTTCACATTCATCGACAAAAATTACTTCGTCCCACCAACTGACACTCTTATTTACCGGCTGCTTCGCGAAGTCCAGCCGTTTCTTTCTATTCCTCTCATTTATCGTAGGCTCTTCCTGCTTACTCGACCATTATACCCCTCTCCTCTGATAATTCTTCGAACTGTTTCAGGGTGCAAGTCCTTCCCATTTTCCTGCTGCACTACGGCAGCAATTTTCGTTGCCGACAACCTTGGATTTGTTTTAATTTTGCTTATTACTCCCGTTTCCTCTCTTCTACTCAGATTCTTTGGTCGCCCTGTTTATCTTCAGTTCTATCTTCTATGTTGAATCTTCGTATGTCACTTACACTACTCTTATTCAGTTGTAACAATGCGGCAATCTGTCTTTCGGAACGTTCTTTAGGGTGATGGAAAATAACCAGTTGTCTATTTTCAAATGACGTATTGTTTCCTTTCCGCCCCATTGTACTGCGCGTCATGCGTGTTTACACGGAAACGCAGCACAGAATGAGCCTGCTCGGTCTACAGCTGGGACTACCGCCGCCTATACATGTGCCTGAATAATAAAGTCACTGCATATTGTGGTGTCTTATAATGCAAATATACATCGCACGTACTTAATTATATTATACAGCGATCTGCTTGTAGTACATTGTCAGACAATATTCACACTACAGACTGGACCGGCAATTGCTTCTCGTGGGCCTCAAATGTTCGAAGACACCATCACATTTCAAGAACAATGAGGGTGCTCGAGTGCTTTTGTGCTTCACTGTATCCAACAAAATGGTCAATAAGTCAGGAAATAAAGCAGAAAAATCTTTATGAAAGATATTTTTGTTAAAAACAGTGATATTAAAGTAGTACTGAAAGAGGAAAGTTTAAAGTGGAAAAATTCAGAAATGAGAATACTGTTGGTTCTATACAAATATAACCCTTCATATTTGACTAATCTTCCTTGAAAATGATAAAGCAGAGATCGAATTTTAAAAATGCTTATACATCCTTATCTATAGCTCTGCTTCCAAAAAATGCATCTATTACCATTCACAAAGTATGGCTTCTGTCATATCAAATGCAACCTCACCAATTACAGTTCGAAATAATAAAAAGTCTGTTTTCTTAACAATAGCTGATGAGGAAAAAAGTCCATGAAGAACCACATCTGATTTGAAAGTACACAAAATGTAGTACTACAGCTGATACAGTTTGAAATCGAATAACAATGGCCGATGCATTGCCCAAAATTGTCAAAGACTAAGTTAGTAAAATAAGGTTTTTCGAACTTTTTTCTCCTGTGATCACTTAGCATGCACAACTTACATAACCTGTTTTCACTTTTTGCAGAGAAAAGCCAGTTTCACTTCTCGAAGAGTACTAAAAGATCGTTCAGTTGCACATGTAGTTGCAGGCAAAGTACGAGCAATTAATAAAGCCTTTTCTACTGCAGGGAAGAATCTGTATGTGTATCAGTAATGGCTATATTTGTAGGTTTTTGTGTTCTCATTGACCATAAACCAGTCCACAGCATTGCTTCAGATAAAAAGTTATCAATATTACAATATTTTTTGAGTCGCTTTGGCTCAGGCAGCTTAGCGTTGCCGAGTTGTAAATTATCAAGTACATATGTCACAGCAAATTAAGTTTCTTCTGAGAAATTTCAACAATTCACTCGGAGCTCATCCATATGTTACAAACCTTTAGAAAATTGCAAAGTGAGCCTAATTAGTATTGTGATTTGAGAAAATCCATAAAAATGGTTCAAATGGCTCTGAGCACTATGGGACTCAACTGCTGTGGTCATAAGTCCCCTAGAACTTAGAACTACTTAAACCTAACTAACCTAAGGACAGCACACAACACCCAGCCATCACGAGGCAGAGAAAATCCCTGACCCCGCCGGGAATCGAACCCGGGAACCCGGGCGTGGGAAAAAATCCATAAAAGACTACTTACAATTTTTATACCCTACAGTACATAGTGTTACTCATCTAAACTCAAATCGAGAATGTCGCTGGTTGTTGGAAGTGGGTGTGGTTTTACAAAAGAAAAAGGACAACTTTAGAACTTTACAGAGAGTGTGAGGTTGACTGCTTTGCCGCACTTTCTTCTCCTCAAAAGTCCGAATTACTTAGAGGTGTGGTCATCTGACGACTTGTGATGAATTGTTTACTATTTAAGGCATAGTGCAGAGCACACGGTACCGCACGTGGCGTTCTGTAAAACCCAACAATGCTCCAATTGTTGATTTCGTTAAGAATCCTGCGACGGAGAATTTGATTCCACTACAGTTGGGAAACGTCTCGTCGCCAACTTGACAACAATACTTCGAATTACGCTGAAAGGGAAGTCGAGCACGCCACGAAAAAGTGGCTTTTCAACACCTTGGTTTGATCCGCGGTACAACAACGTATTCATTATTATGGAAGAGAGAGCGACTCACAAACGAATGAAGCTCTCGCTCTATGGCTGATGTTACGCTTTTTAAAGAGAAGATGGTAACTGCTATGGTACTGTCTCAGTGCGATCAGCGACATAATGCTACAGTTGTCTAAACTAGAGGTTTTCCGAATAGCGGAAAACCATTTCGTAACAGAGAAGGCACATCTAACTCACTCCTTGGTTTATCGTTACTTTATTCGAGGCTTGCTCATTGATACACATTAGCACATCTTATTTAAATGTATTGTGTGTAGAATAATAACCACTACCAGTCACGACTAAATGTGATTTTATTTAAGGCACGATCGGTTTCGGGTTTGTGGTCACAAACCATTTTCAGGATTTTTTACATTTAATTACATGTTTCAATGCTCAGTGTTGGAGATAACTGTTTAAATAAAAAAACGAATAATATAATGGTGATATTTAAACAGTGACCACCAATAATGAGCATTGAAACTTGTACTTGAACGTATAACACCCTGAAGATGGGTCCAGGCTCGAAACTGGGCATACATGAAATGAAATCGCCTCTTGTGGTTCGTAGCGGTTATTATTCTACAACCTACTGAAAGGTCTCTGTTGGATTCCTTTCATGTTAATTTCTTAAATCTGTTGTCATTTACGGCATACATTCCACTTCTAAATTTACTGTGGTGTTTCTGACTATCTGGGAGGAGACTGAGCAGTGAAACGTGTTACTTTTACACATAAACAAGAACGTCACACTACTACACTTTAAAACACAGTTTATATGTAATTCATGTCACATAGTCTCATACGGAACATACATCCGCTTTCTTTTATATACTGTATATGATAAGATACTGTCATCCCCCTTCCCTTCTGTGTGAAAGAATGAATGAGTAAATGTATTTCTAGTTGCATGCTTGACGGTAGCAGACAAGCCTGTCTGCTAGAGAACAGTAGGACCAACGCGGAACAGGTAGCTATGCTTTCTAAAAGCCAAGAGGTTTCTATTCTTAGTATGGTCCTGTCTGTCCCTTGTCATGTTGGTATAGGAAGCTGCCTCTCTGGTCACTTCCGTTTGTATTTGTGAGGCACCCCTCAGGAGGGACCCACGGCAGTCTGTCCGCGGCGAGGTCTGAAGTGGTAAGATCTCCAGCTAAGCGCGTGTCTGCTAAGTCCGTAGGACAACGGATTTCTTAAGTTCAGCCTAACTGAAAATTTAATCACCTTCATTTCAGGTTTAGCTCTAAAATATCTAATGTTATCTTAAATTGCAACGCAGTGTAATTCGAGTGTGAAGTTCAGAATATGTTCCAGTAGTTGCTTTGTCACTACTTTGTGAGTAAAGTGGAACCACGTGTTGATCAGTAACTCTAACTAAGATCATCAATCTTAAATGCGAATGTGCGTAAGATTATAACGTCTCGTCTTGACAATATTTTTCAATATAGCAACTTTTCTTTATGTTCAACCCGCGTGGGGTGTACTTTGTGAGACCAGTACCACGTGCTTATACAATTGTTTGACCCATCAGGTTAACAGTAAGGCGATAGTAACCAGTTCGAGGTTTTTCTTTTGTAAATTGCGTTTCGATGTAATTTATTTTAATCATCAAAATTATTGTGGAGTTACACTCTTTGTGTAAACCAGGTTGACCACGTGAAGCATGTGGTGTAATCATCAAAGTAGCCCTCAGCTATTCTTTTCGGGAAGATTTCACAGAGAGTTAGTATGAATTTTGTATACCAGTGTGTGGTAATTTCATGATGGACAGGATTACGCTACGAATGTAACTTCTTTGGGTGAAAATTGAATCGGTTGGTTGTTGGTTGTTGTTTTGCATATGTTTCAACTTTCTTTGTGTGTTATTTTATGAATGTAGTGTTCTATGTAGCTCCCAATCTTGGCTCCCTATTTGATGTGTTCCGTAATATTACAAACTCACGTTTACACAATCCTAAATAAGGCCCCAGTTTAGTTATGAATCAAGTTTGATATTCTTAAATTTTAACGGAACAATGATCAATGTTAAAATAAATGTCCAAATATAAACTGATTTATTTCTTTTTATTTAAGTTGTCTTTATATATATATATATATATATATATATATATATATATATATATATATATATATATATATATATCACCAGTTATCGTAAGATGAGTACTAAAAGATTATAATTAATGTTAGTCTGGTTGGGAATTTGGTAAGCTAGGCTGGATACCTGGTGAAACAGTGCGCAGTAATGCAAGGTTAACTTCCTCAGATAGTCACAACTTTTAACTCACTTTTATGGTCTTGAATATCAGCACTGATTTCAGAACAAATTAAAGCATCAACATTACACTATAAAGTAACAGTCACGGAGTTCTTCTGCATCCATAATCGATAAAATGCACTAATTGGATGGGGCTGGTTAACACTTTGTTCTATAATCCTCGCAGCGATAGTTTTGACGATGAAAACAAAAATGAAACTACTGAATCAGCTTAACTTGCGGGCACATTTCACGTCATTTGTAAATAAGAGCAGAAATGCTGTTTGGACCCTGAAAAATATAAATATATAAATTACAAGAAATAATAGTGTAACTGTAATTTTACCTTGCTATCATGATTAATATATTTGATTTATAGGTAGTACCAACATCTATTTCTATTACTGAATAGGGTATGTCCCAAGCATTACGTATCTACTACACTGAAGACATCACGACTGAGGAATCTCTTTTTATCTATTTACTGTGCTTGATTGACATTAAAATATTCAGTACTGAGATTTTTTGCGTCAAAGTTGAGATAATACTAGTGCAGAAGTTGCCACCAACCAGGTAGCAATAACTTCAGAGCCATCTAAAGCTATTCATGCAGCAAATATTCATGTTCCACTTAACTGAACGAGATCACGCAACCGTTCAGACACTGGACTCTGTATGGGGAGAAGCATGGATCCGATTGCAGTCCGGTTATCCACATTTACTTTCCCGTGGTTTCCCCGTGTCTGTTAAAGGGAATGACAGTACAGTTCCTTCGAGAAAGAATCGGCAACTTCTTTTCCCAGTTCCTATCCAGCCCTGGCTAGCGGTTTGTCTGCTATAATCTTGTTGGCAAGTGGACGCTGTGGAAATGAAATTATACTTCAACTGCAGCTTTATATTCTGCATTTAATTCGTAAAAACTCAAAATAACTGTTTCCAGGTATTCTTCATTACAACCTCTGCGGAACTCAACTTCACATACAAATTCAAATACTTCTAGTTTCAAACTCTATATTATTTTGAAAAACGATTTGCTTAATTTGTAACAATTTGATGTCTTTCCTAACGAGTAAAGATATCTTGTCAGAAGTGGGATTCGAACCCACGCCCACGGAAGTGGACTGCGACCTGAACGCAGCGCCTTAGACCACTCGGCCATCCTGACGTAACAAAACAGAAGTGTTCCATACGGGTCATGAGGTCCGCTCAGATAAATTTCATTTTAATTATGTTCGTCAGCATTTAAGTAAATATTTTAGGTTGTCTATATGTAAGGCAAATAAGAAAAACGCACTAACATAGTGAGATCTGTCATTAATATCTGGTAAGAATTTACTCAGAGTGCTCCCATTTTGTTAAGAGAAAAGATTAGTTTTTATAACATTATATTCCTTTTGTTATTTCTTGGAAAGATATTCACACATGTGAATGAACAAAAATAACGCATATCTTGTCATTATTCGGTGATTGACGACGTTTTCCAAAAGTGTAATCATATTTGGGAAATGATATATTAGAAACAAATGGTGCAACGCAACTGCTTCTAAACAACGGAATTTTTGATCATTAATCCCGATAGTTATTTGGAAAAGCTATTCACCTTTTTAAGCATGAGTCACACATTACACAAGTCATTTTCTACATTTCCGTATCGAACATATTCCTAATATGTCACAGTAAGTAACTGATGGCACTATTTTATAGGATGCCGAAGTCTGAAATTAATCCTTCAGATAGTTAAAAAGTTTCATGAAATGGCTTTAAATGTTGACTATGGTAATATACGACGCTGATTTTGGTAAGTCTGGTAAATTTCCGTGAAAGAATGGCACATTTTTGTTGCGCCTACATGGTTGATATGCATGATTATTCCAAGGTTCCTATAAAGAATTTCAACTACGTACACCATACAGTTCATTGTTGACAGCCGTCGGAACTGGTCAGTGTGTCGACTGCGATTGAAAATAGGGAAAACAGTGTTTCGTACTGTTATTAAACATTATCCTTTGAAGGATGGAAATGCCGCACAAATCAAAACAGAACTGGATAGACTTTACACGGACTCTGTACCGTCATTCTAGATTAGATTAGATTAGATTAATACTAGTTCCATGGATCATGAATATGATATTTCGTAATGATGTGGAACGAGTCGAATTTTCCAATACATGACATAATTAGGTTAATTTAACAACATACTTAGGTTAATATAACAACTTTATTTTTTTGTGTGTTTGTTGTTTTTCTTTATTTTTTTATTTTTATTTTTTTATTTTTTTAATATTTTTTTTTTTTTTTTCTTAATTTATATCTAAAAATTCCTCTATGGAGTAGAAGGAGTTGTCATTCAGAAATTCTTTTAATTTCTTCTTAAATACTTGTTGGTTATCTGTCAGACTTTTGATACTATTTGGTAAGTGACCAAAGACTTTAGTGCCAGTATAATTCACCCCTTTCTGTGCCAAAGTTAGATTTAATCTTGAATAGTGAAGATCATCCTTTCTCCTTGTATTGTAGTTATGCACACTGCTATTACTTTTGAATTGGGTTTGGTTGTTAATAACAAATTTCATAAGAGAGTATATATACTGAGAAGCTACTGTGAATATCCCTAGATCCTTGAATAAATGTCTGCAGGATGATCTTGGGTGGACTCCAGCTATTATTCTGATTACACGCTTTTGTGAAATAAATACTTTATTCCTCAGTGATGAATTACCCCAAAATATGATGCCATAAGAAAGCAATGAGTGAAAATAGGCGTAGTAAGCTATTTACTAAGATGTTTATCACCAAAATTTGCAATGACCCTTATTGCATAAGTAGCTGAACTCAAACGTTTCAGCAGATCATCAATGTGTTTCTTCCAATTTAATCTCTCATCAATGGACACACCTAAAAATTTGGAATATTCTACCTTAGCTATATGCTTCTGATTAAGGTCTATATTTATTAATGGTGTCATACCATTCACTGTACGGAACTGTATGTACTGTGTCTTATCAAAATTCAGTGAGAGTCCGTTTACAAGGAACCACTTAGTAATTTTCTGAAAGACAGTATTGACAATTTCATCAGTTAATTCTTGTTTGTCAGGTGTGATTACTATACTTGTATCATCAGCAAAGAGAACTAACTTTGCCTCTTCATGAATATAGAATGGCAAGTCATTAATATATAATAAGAACAACAAAGGACCCAAGACTGATCCTTGTGGAACCCCATTCTTGATAGTTCCCCAGTTTGAGGAATGTGCTGATCTTTGCATGTTATGAGAACTACTTATTTCAACTTTCTGCACTCTTCCAGTTAGGTACGAATTAAACCATTTGTGCACTGTCCCACTCATGCCACAATACTTGAGCTTGTCTAGCAGAATTTCATGATTTACACAATCAAAAGCCTTTGAGAGATCACAAAAAATCCCAATGGGTGGTGTTCGGTTATTCAGATCATTCAAAATTTGACTGGTGAAAGCATATAAGGCATTTTCTGTTGAAAAACCTTTCTGGAAACCAAACTGACATTTTGTTAGTACTTCATTTTTACAGATATGTGAAGCTACTCTTGAATACATTACTTTCTCAAAAATTTTGGATAAAGCTGTTAGAAGGGAGATTGGACGGTAAATGTTGACATCAGATCTATCCCCCTTTTTATGCAAAGGTATAACAATAGCATATTTCAGTCTATAAGGGAAAATGCCCTGTTCCAGAGAGCTATTACACAGGTGGCTGAGAATCTTACTTATCTGTTGAGAACAAGCTTTTAGTATTTTGCTGGAAATGCCATCAATTCCATTTGAGTTTTTGCTTTTAAGCAAGTTTATTATTTTCCTAATTTCAGAGGGAGAAGTGGGTGAGACTTCAATTGTATCAAATTGCATAGGTATGGCCTCTTCCATTAACAGCCTAGCATCTTCTAATGAACATCTGGATCCTACTATATCCACAACATTTAGAAAATGATTATTAAAAATATTTTCAACTTCTGACTTTTTGTTTGTAAAGTTTTCATTCAATTTGATGGTAATACTGTCTTCCTCTGCTCTTGGTTGACCTGTTTCTCTTTTAATAATATTCCAAATTGTTTTAATTTTATTATCAGAGTTGCTGATTTCAGACATGATACACATACTCCTGGATTTTTTAATAACTTTTCTTAATATAACACAGTAGTTTTTATAATGTTTGATAGTTTCTGGGTCACTACTCTTTCTTGCTGTCAGATACATTTCCCTTTTCCGGTTACAAGATATTTTTATACCCTTAGTAAGCTAGACGATTTACTTTTGGATTAATGAATTTAAAAGTCGTAGTCGTAGTCGAGAACGAAGCGCGCTCCGGCCTTTCAGTTGTGGTTATCACAAAGGAAATCACTGACAAAATCCGTCATATGGTAATGCAAGACCGCCGAATAAAAATTCGTGAGTTTGCTGAGACTGTAGCTGTCTTAACTGAGCAAGTACATAATATTCTTCACGGAAAATTGGAAATGAAGAAGCTGCCTGCGAGGTAGGTGCCGCGACTGTTCACAATCGACTACAAGCGAACAATCCTGATGCTACCCAATAGCAGCGCCTTGGAAAGTCTACTTAAAACATTGAAGAAAAAAAGGGAAGACATACCTCCAGAATTTTACAGCTCAGGTGCCATGATTGACCGAACATGGACAAAGGAAAACTTCGAAATGAGACACGTGAACATCAGTTTGGCAGTCCATGGTTTCCACCACCTTATTTGCAACAACACGTCATATCATGAACCGAACGAAATGTGTGAGTGTAAACTGTGTCACCAAATTTGCAAACGTTACCATATAGAGCTCTGTACCAAAAGGACACGAACAATAAGTGACTATGCAAATCACAATATGTGAAATTTCTAATTTATCTTATTATTATCAGTGTACATTGAATTTATATGGCTATTTGGCTGCAATAAACTTATTATTACAATATCGAGTACCTATTCATAATGTACGACCTGTGGCGGAGTGGTTACACGATAATAACATCCCTGTAATGGACTGGCCCTTCACAGAGTCCTGACCTGAATCATACAGAACACCTTTGGGATGTTTTGGAATGCCGACTTCGTGCCAGGCCTCACCGACCGACATCGTACCTGCCCTCAGTGCAGCACACCGTGGAGGATGGGCTGCCAGTCCCCAAGAAACCTTCCAGCACCTGTTTGAACGTATGCCTGAGAGAGTGGAAGCTGTCATCAAGGCTAAGGGTGGGCCATGAACGTATACCTGAGAGAGTGGAAGCTGTCATCAAGGCTACGGGTGGGCCAGCACCATATTGAATATGAGCAGTACCGATGGAGGGCACTAAGAACTTCGAACTTGCAAGTCATTTTCAGCCAGGTGTCCGGATACGTTTGATCACATAGTGTATCAAGTACCTGTCGAATCAATGGCACGCAGAATCACTACTGAACTTCGTTCCAGAAGTGGGACAACGCGCTCTTAAGTAGGTGGCGTAATGTTTTGGATCATCAAAATAGACGTCCTAACACGAAGCTGTACATTAGATGTTAACAAATTCCTCATTTTCAGAAATACCTTTCTTGATACTGCCAGTCTGCATATTATTTCTATCGTACATAGGTCTAGGGATGGCGGTTATCCATGAAACAACCGGTTTTCGGTTATGTCGTTTTTTTTTACGCTATTGTAATCGGACTGTTACAGCCACTTAAAATATTCTGGTTCCGAAATAAGCAATTTTCGGTTTTTTTATTCCTATTATTTTCTGTAGTAAATGTAGAGATCGAACAAAAATTGAAAAATTTTGGCTCCCTCAGTTTCAAGATAGAATCAAAATATTAAGCAAATAAAAGAAATGTATAGCCGGTGTCAGTTCCTTCGGACACGTCCAAACCAACAGACACCACGTACAAGTATATATAAGTAAAGCCGCGACGGCCAATGATCTCTTCAGTGCGTATGCGCATCAGACGCGAACTTTTACAGGAATCGGCGATGGGCCGCGAGTAATCAGGATAATGGGCAAGGAGCACTACATCAGCAGTGTGTGGATATGTTGAGAATTAGGGTATGATGGGAGGCGTGTGAGGGTAGACCGAACAGGTTGCAGTTACCACAGTGTCTAGATGGCGTAATGCTCAGCACATCTGCCTAGACCCAGGTTCGAATCCCGATCTGGTACAAATTTTCAACTTTCTGTTTGATTTAAATGAGTGTGCTCTCGCATCCAACGTCTGTAATTCCTTTGAGTCTAGAGTAAAAGAAATCTGTCCCTCCACAGTTCAGTGCTTTTCTCGAAAAGTGATTAAGTTATTGACTAATGCAAAAAGTGACCAGTATTTGCCCAAAAATCGTGTTGTAATCGGTGATTATAACACTATTTGGACAATACTAGTAGTCATGGCTAAAAGATGAAAACTCAGCAAAGAACAACACTATTTTTCGTGTTACTTTGTTGTCCGTTTTCAAAGGCTACAAGCAGATAAAGGCAGGGTGTATACTCTCTGGGACAGTTGGGAAATACGGGGAAAACCTGGGAATTTTTCATTGGCTCAGTTTTCAGTTAAATTTCTGTAATTTTGACTAGTAAGAATTGATAATGTAACAAAGAATTTTACTTTATCCTGCTACTGCAGAATAATATGCAGCAATAAAACAAACGAGTGAGAAACACTAAAATAAAACTCAAATTTCATAGAAAATGGTCCATTTACAACAACAAAACACAGTTCTCAGACAGACGTCCGCCTACAGCGAAGTGTGTCAGAGACTTTAGGACGGACACTCTGCAATACTTCCTAACAACAAATTGCTTTTCAATGAGCGTGACGTCACAACTGTTTACATTCCTAACAGGTCGCGGTAAAATATTGCGAGTAGTGGTTTGAGAAACGATACTTTCAAAGTAAATTTCCTTTTGTGCAAGATGAATTCTGTTACGTGTGAGAATGTGGAATGAATTTCTTAAATCACAGAGAGTTTGACCCTCATACAAAACAACACTTCGAGGAGCAGCCACTTAGCAAAATTTCGGACACGCAAGACCACACGTTTGTGTCATCATTTAAGTTTTACTGGCGCATTTGTGTTTGATATATCTTAAAGGACAACACATGCAAAACAAAAGATCGATATTATGTGTGAAGGCTTAACTTTTCTTGTAGCTAGACTCTACATAAATTAATTTAATCCGTTAACTTTTCCTGCTTTTCCTGCTTGTATATTGGTCAATAAGCAGTAAAGTGACATTGAACATAAAGAAAACTAATGCCATGAATTTCAGTTTGAAGAGGGAAAATGGCAATATTAAATATAGATGGCACCTCTATAGACTGTGTAACAAATGCAAAATTTCTAGGAATGAATATTGATTCTCAGTTGAAGTGGTGTGAACACAAAGTACTTGCAAACAGAATGCTATCAGCATGTTACACCCTTAGAATTATATCATTAGTGCGTAACATGCAGTGTCTTTTAGTTACAAACTATTCATACATACACTCAATTCTTAGCTATGGCATTCTGTTTTGGGGAACATATGCACAAAATATGAACACAATTTTCAAACTCCAGAAAAGAGCCATAAGAGTAATAACCAAAAATAGTAGTCGAGCTCATTGTAAAGTATCTGTTCAAAACACTGGGAATTTTTTAACTGCTCCGCGCTAATACATTTACCAGTCAGTTGTACACATCAAAAATAACATTGATAATTACTGCACAAACAGTTCTGTCCATGACCATGGAACAAGAGCTAGACTCAATTTACATTTGCCAAGAAAAAATAAACATAAAACTCAAAACAGCGTTTTCTACCAAGGAATAAAATTGTACATTAAATTACCAAAAGAGATTAAAGAAATTGCAAAAATACACTTATTTAAAAAGGCAGCTAAAAAGTACCTGTTATGCAATACATTTTATACATTGAAGGTTTACTTCGATAAAACAGTAGGGTTTGGTAAAAAAAGTTAGTCAAGCAAATAATAATGATTATAAAACATCCAACATAATGATTTTCTCTAACTAGAAGTCTGTAAATGTATGTATATACGAATTAGCTTATTTTAAGTTGGTCTAAACTTACAAATACTTTGACAGGTCATGTATCATTGTAAAAAGAGATCTAGAGATGAATAAAGCTGCTACTACTACTTCTACTGCTACTAGTGATGTTGCTATGGGCTGACTAAATCACATGTCCCGTGCTCTGAATATCAGCTGTCATTGGCTTGTGAGATCACGTGACGTGAGCTGCGATTAAATGCATCGCCATCTCGATTTCAGTGCTTCGGAAACTAACGTGCTGTGTTTGGTGGACTTCAAATTTATACTTTGGTGATACGAAAAATGCAGTGTACATGTTGCTGCTCATCAAAGACCTTTCCAGGAGGAGTCTTTTTTTTTCTGGGTTTCGTTTCCTAAAGTGCCGGGACGTTCTGCGCCGGTGTAAAAAAACCTTTCCCATTCAAAGGTTTGAGAAGTTTCCCAGTTCCGAGGGAAAGTATGCTATCACTTAAAGCGGAAAAACTGTATTTTCATTTGGGAAAAAGTGACTTTTTAACTAGGAAAGCCAGGAATTTTGTTTCCTTGTCCGTGTATACACCCTGTATGTAGACACAGCCAGCAGAGCAGCCGCTTTGTATTTTTATTGTAAACTGTGAATGAACGTTAAGTTTTAAGTTTTCTCCTAGCATTATGTTGCAAATTTCTTGCTGTTCCTCCCATTTTTAATCTTAAAGCAAATGGAGCATTGTACTTCATTGATACCGCACTTTGTAAAATACTTCCAGACTAGGGACGGTGCCATTCCGTAATACAGCTGATGTCCAGTGAAACAGTGAGTAACAAGTATACAAACCAGATGGGCATGTCCTGCACACTGAATGTACACATGTACCATCTAATAGGCGATGCCACATGGTAACAGGTACACTGATGCTGTACCAATTCTTACGCTATGTGTTTGTTGCTCATTTCAGTCGGAATTGTTATTAAAAGGCACTGATTACTTCCCCAATTTCTACAAAATCGCAATATTTTAAGGCAATGCAAATTTTATGAATAAGTCAATTGTTCTTTAAAAAGGGTTTATTTAATAACGAAAAATTTTAGCACTGTTGCTATGGCTATTAATACTTCGACTTTTTACCCAGTTATTATCAAAAACTAAAAGCACCTGTTATAACGGAGTCCAAACAAACACGGAAAAATGCCAGTTATCTAGAACTAAAACACCGATATCGGTTTTAAATGGTCGTTTTTCCTATCCCTACATCGGCCATCATCTGTTACTTTGCTGCTCAAATAACAAAACTCATATACAACCTTTAGTGGCTAATTTCGTATTCTAATTCCCTCAGCATTGTTTTGATTCACTTCGACTACTTTCCATTACCATTGCTTTACTTTCATTGATGTTCATCTTATTACTTGTCAAGACACCACTGAATCCATTTAAATGCTCGTCGAAACCCTCAGCTAACTCGGACAGAATTACAACGTCATTAGCAAACCACAGTGTTCTTCTTCTTACTGAATTTGAATTCCCTTTGCAGATTTCTCTTTGGTCACTTTCAGAACTTGCTCAGTGTGCAGATTGAATAACATTAGGGATAGGTTACAACCCCGACTCACGCCTATCTCAATTACTGCTTCCCTTACATTTCCTTCGGCTCATATAAATGCAGTCTCGTTTATGTAAAATTTGCAAATAAATAATCACGACCTGCTTACAGCACTTACGCACTAGCAGTCAGGCACAAAAAATCGTTCACTGTGTATTCGATGGCATTGAAAATCCACGATTTCGAGAAAGCAACATTTTGTTCTGGTATCTGGTGATTTTCTTGCAGTATCGGACAGTATAGCAATAGCACTCCGTCATCAGGCCACAAGTGGCCCATCGGGACCATCCGACCGCCGTGTCATCCTCAGATGAGGATGCGGATAGGAGGGGCGTGTGGCCAGCACACCGCTCTCCCGGTCGTTACGATGGTTTTCTGTGACCGGAGCCGCTACTATTCGGTCGAGTAGCTCCTCAATTAGCATCACGAGGCTGAGTGCACCCCGAAAAATTGCAACAGCACATGGCGGCCCGGATGGTGACCCATCCAAGTGCCGGCCACGCCCAACAGCGCTTAACTTCGGTTATCTGACGGGAACCGGTGTATCCACTGCGGCAAGGCCGTTTCCCTGTATCGGACAGTAATCTACCTTAAATAAATAGATTATTTAGATTTACGGTTGTAGGAGTATTTGTTAGTTGCTTAATGACATTATATACGTCTACACTTAAATTGCACAGAAGACAGTGTCATAATATGCGAACACCTTGCTTGCAACTGCGTAGTTCTTTGATCTGTGCCTGATCGTGCAACCCTCTATTATTTTGTAATTCATTTTTGTATACGACGTACGAAGTTTCTTTATTCAACACACACAGTTTTCAAACATGACACTTGTGACTAGGGCCTATACTGTAAATTACAGCACTACAAATAGCGAGGCGAAATATATGCGACGTAACTGGACAGAATACTAATAATAAATTGTAATATTAAGGCTCGGGCTACTCGGCTACATGACGCAACGTTTTTTGGCGTGATGGCGAAGCGAGTCTGTTATTGGCTATCGAGTTTGTGTCCTTTATCGGTTTCCGGAAAATAAATTCCACTATGGAAGATACGACTATATTCGAAGTGTGTTTGGGAGGTAGCTACGTTTGGAAAAACCACTACGCAGCTGAAGAAAAACTACGTAAAAGAAGAAATTTACGTTCTCTAAGGTAAATAATGAGGCATCTAGGGTAAATAAACACAAAGAAAACATCTATGTTTGAATAGACTAGAAGGGGACTACACAGGTTATGGAATAAAAGTTTGCGTATAGTTTCTTGATGGGATAAAAGTACGCCCCGCGAACTTGTACCCCAATAGACTGGCGTACGCTAACCCCATTCCGCTTCCTTCGTCTACAAATAACGCATTCAGTGTCCTTCTACTTACACACGTGTAACAGCATGTGATGACATGAACTGTCACGAGTCTGTTGAATTGCAACGAAAATGCACTGAGTATGGCTATTTATAGTCGCGTGCGCATTGTTTACACATACTTTTACAGGCTTCTACGCAGTGTCCGCTGTCAAACTGCACCGTCTCACTGTTTACGAGACGCGAAAACAAGTTAGGAGAGTAGCAGACCGTTGAATGTGTTCTGGGCGGGAGTTTTGAGTCAGAGAGAGAGAGAGAGAGAGAGAGAGAGAGAGAGAGAGAGGTGGGGGGTGAAGTGCCTCGTATCTGTAGTCGTTCAGGGTTCGTACTTTTTCTGAACATGCGTAAACATCTAAATTTACATAGGTACTTCGCAAGCCACAGTACATTACCCTGTTTGCTTCGTGTGGCGATGTAACGGGCAGCTGGCGAGATGCGTGCGGTGGAGGTGACACTATTTATAGTCCCTCCCCCCCCCCACACACACACACACTCTCTCTCTTTCACAGAGAGGAAAATAATGTAAACATAACCTTTTAGAATTACAGGAGTGACTTTCGATACATATGTCTATATTAAGTTCTCTGAAGTTGCAAAGACCAATCTAAAAGAATAATAGTGTGAAGTACAGAAAGCTACAGAAACCACAGCAAGTTTAATGGTCGAAAACAATGCGATTAGTCCACTGAAAAACAGAAAAATATACATAAACAATTCATTTTCCCTGTTTGCTACGAAGCAAGTAAGGAAACCACCGACGCTGTTTTGTCTTCAGCGAAATATGTCTGGGTAAAAAGAACAACTGTTTGCTCGAGGTGGAAACTACCCAAAAACAAATTTAATCGTAAGCAAACACGGTCACCCGAGTGAACTTCAACCCCAAGATATTTCGAGACAGTTGCAGTGGCACCCGCCGCCGACGTGCAGCGGGCTCTGAGTCTCCCGCCTGATGCTCGCCGGAACTGGGCCGGAGTGCAGATCCGGCGACGCCCACCTATGGCTCGGCCGGCTCACTTTGCGGGCGGAATTAAGGCGTCAGCGCTGCCGGAGCTAACGAACATCCCGCGCGATGCGGCTACACTCTGCTTCTACATCTACGTCCACACAGCTGGCCATTGAAACTGCAACACCAGAAAGTGCAGCAAGTAACAAAAATTTACTTATTCTGCGAGTACGAAATAATAGGAAGAACACATGCTTAAGTCCGAATTCGTGATTTCACAGCGATATATGCTGATAAAATTCTCACGAACTTCCAGCAGCGTCAAGTGATCGAAAAAACCACACGAACGTACGGCCGTCCCTTCATAATTGTCAAGTTCACCTGTGGTGGTTGGCACTGGGACACAGCGCTGCATCTGTCGTTTAACCATGTTCGACACATTTTCAACTGGCGACCAGTCTGGTAATTTGGAACGCTAGGGCAAAAGGCTGACATACTGTGACATGAAGAAAACACATGATCGGGCATTGTCTTGCTGAAAAAGTGCATCTGGGGTGTTGTGCAGAAACGGTATGGCTGCAGGTCGAAGGATGTCATTTACGTAGGTCAGTGCCCTGGAAATTCACCGACTGTGGTTTCTGGTTGTACCTAATAGCGCAGACAATGTAAGGCCTTGACCTGGCGCTGTATGTCTTTGCGAACGCTATCACTGTGTTGCCCCTCCCCCTGCCTGCGGTGAATCAAAATCCCCTCCCATCATTTTCAAACAGAACCTTCATCCTTCCGAAAACACTATTTGACGCCATTCCTGTCCCCTGTGACGCCGTTCCATACACCATCGACGTCCAGCATGTTTCTGCACATTCACCAAAGGTAGTGTAGAACTTGGCTACGCGCACGTAACCAGTGCCGTAATAAACGGCGACGGACTGCCTCCCCTGATAGTGTTCAATGTGTTACACTGTTCAGCTGCTGCACCAGAGCCGAGGAGAACACAGATGCACTGCATAAGAGGTGGGATATTTCCTGCCTCCAGCATAGCCTTGGGGTTGCTCACTTGCTGACTTCGCCGGCCGTGGTGGCCGAGCGGTTCTAGGCGCTACAGTCTGGAACCGTGTGACCGCTACGGTCGCAGGTTCGAATCCTGCCTCGGGCAGTTTGATGTCCTTCGGTTAGTTAGGTCTACGTAGTTCTAAGTTTTAGGGGAACTGATGACCTCAGAAATTAAGTCTCATAGTGTTCAGAGCCATTTTTGAACTTGCTGACTTCCCTCATTTTGTTTCCACCATTGACTGCACTTTTACGTTTTTTAGCCTTTTACCTTTTATCGTTTTGACTTTTCTGAGATGTCACTCTGTCTGAATGGACTTCATTTGAAACAAGGGACTGATAACCTTACTGTATGGTCCCTTAAACCCCACTCAACCAGCCAACATGTCGATCTTCTCTGGGGGTGGTCAAGGTATTGCGACCTGACCCCTGTTGTCGTGTTCTACGGCCTTCCCTGAACTATTCTGCACACACCCGTTGCACTGCTGAAACACTTCGTCCCGCACGAGCAGTAAATTCCCGGATGGATGCATCACATTCTTTCCTGCCAATAATGCGCCCTTTTCCAAATTCACTGATGTGCCGGTACAGTTAGCACAGATGTCCGCGAGGCATCCTGCACATCTGCTCAAGTCACAATGATCCATTACCTTCGGTTCACAGCGACAACGAGAGCCGCAGGAACATTTTACCGGTAGGTGGTGTTGCGCCGCGATATGGCTATTCACCTTGAACGCGTGGACCAATAGGGTTCAATTGCTAATCATTCCTACAGATCATACTAATGTTCATGTCCTGTGAACATGAACGTCGTATCTGTAGTCGTTGAGGGTTCCCACTTTTTCTGAACATTAGTAAACATCTACATTTACATAGGTACTTCGCAAGCCACTGTACGGTGCGTGGCGGAGAGTACCCTGTACCACTTGAAACGTCCCCTTAGAAAAATTAATGAATTACTGTGCTGATAAACCTCTTACATTATTTGATTTTGAAACAGCTGAGCAGAACTCAACGTACTCAGACATTTCGCTCTTTACTTATTCTGATCAACACTAAACTGACACACAATATTTTTGGCGCAACGCAATCTGACTTTCAATAATCCCTATAAAAGATTGGCTCTGACTAACATTAACCTACACCTTTCACAAATCACTTACCTCACAAAAATCTTTGTTACTCGAACTACTGCAATACAGCGAGCGCCACCACTGCCAGCTAAATAAAAGATTCAAACTACTGAAGGCACTAACTACTGATAGGCATAGTTAGCAAATGAAAGATTTTGATAGAGAACAAACAATGTATTTACCATAATAGTGTTCAAAAGTCATAATATATATAGCAGTTCATGACATCCAGTCTTACAAATGTTCTGTTTCTGATGGACACACGTCCAGATCATCCGCTCTCTAAACTCCGCCATTTCTCTCCCCACATCCACCACTGCTGGCGGCTTACCTCCAACTGCGCAACGCTACGTGCTGTTAACAGCCAACTGCCCAACACTACAATGGCGAATATTACTCCAATAATGCAAACCAACCACAGCCTTCACACAGTACAGTCAGTGATTTTCATATAGAGCGCTACATGGCGTTACCAACATAAAAACCTAAACATCCTACTTACATAGCCCCCATGCTCCCCACAAAAAATTTTACAAATTGTTTTGGGCAGTGGCCAATACAGATTTGAAAAATTTTTTCATAATTACAATAACAAAGAAATCAAATGCACACACTTATTGATACAATGTTGGTCAAAAGCTAAAATTTTCTCACAGTCCATAAAGACAGTCCTGATCATTCATCACAGTAAAATTGCAGTGTTTTTCTTTCTCAAAATCTGAGCAGTAAACGAAAATGCACACGGAAGTAGTGGATTTCCATGCAGTCTTGAAGAAGTAGTGTTGTCCTTCCAATGGAAAGATAATGCTGACTCTTGACATGCAGACAGGTAATGGGCCACAACAGAGCAAACCCACCGCAGAGTCAGTCGAAGTTTTGAAAAATATTGGTAAGTAGGTCATCACAGAGCAGACCCACTGTAGTCCTGGTAGAGATTATGGTATTGGTGGGCCACCAGAGGTGCAGACCCACTGCAGTCCTTGTAGAAATTATGGTATTGGTGGGCCATCAAAGGTGCAGACCCACTTCAGTCCTTGTAGAGACGGCCAGCAGCCATCTGTTGCGACTGTGCAGGTGCACAATCACCATCGAAGAGTCTTGCGGACAATATAGCAAGTCCATGAACCAGCACTTGTGCACTCACAAAAAAATTTTTTTTGAAACGTCCTTAGAACCAGCAATGCTGTTAACCAGTCCCTTGCTGAATTATTAATACACGTGCAAGCACTAACAGTCCAACTTCTCACATACTGTGCATATATTATGACCAACAGAAACGTGTGCAGTGAAATGATACTTAATTTGAAGAACTGGTCTCTATACATTATAAATTTACAACATAAGAATACAATTACAAAGGTACAAAATACATCATTAAAGAACATAACAGTACAGATAACATTTGTAGTAACACAGGCTTTACAAAAGAATAGAAATAAACATATACATCAGTGTTACAGGAATTATGACATAAGTTAATATATAAAATAATGAGAATAGTTTTCGGAACATTAATTTCACACATGAGCATTGAAACAGAACAGAATTAATAATGTCTAAACATCTTTACAAAGTAAATAACGTAGTATTAGAATAATTCTACAACACGATTCTCATCAGATAAACACATAAAGACAGGAAAAACACAAATACAGAAGGGTACACAAACACCTAGCATAATAACAGTAAAGGAAAGGACAGGGTTTGTTTCACTGCAGTTTTTTTATGCAAACAAAACTTTCTTTACTTCTTGGAGATCTCCCTTCATTCATCATTATTCCCAAAAAGTCCTTTCTATACCTGCTTTCGGTATTCTATTCATATTTCTTTCAAAATAATTATTTCTCAGTGTACAATACCCATTTAGGCCCAAATCATTTTCATATAACTTCTCAGTTCATTTTTTCCTATTCTCCATAGTTAGTTTCTTATATAGTCTACCCCCTCTTAAGCTAACTTAAATCTACTGAGCTCAGATATATATGTACTAAGGGACGAGGCAATACAGCAGTACAAAACAATTAACACTAACAACAATGACAAAAAATCAGTAGTAAAACTGGCTTAACAGAGTAATACAACGTGAAATTCAGTAGCACTATGCCTGACAAACAGCAGCAGCAAATGCAATAACTTATATCTAATCATGACAAAGCTCAAGCAGAAAAAATAGTACACTAAAGACAACAATGCAGATAAGGGAAATGTCTATTCACATCTTTATGTCTATGTAATTAAAGTGGCGCACCACAAAACTTATTCTGCAAAAAATTACCAAGTACTTGAAAAGAAAATTATGTATGCAGTTACTGTTATTAGTCCCTTCTTATTGTTCTTTCCTTTCAAAGTGCTCCTTTTTCGAAGAATATGGATCATAAAATTATTATTTAATAGATCAGTTGACAGAAAGTGTTCACATGAAAAATGCATTTAATTTTATTTTATAAAACCAATGCTGCAACACAGCTGGAAACCAAATGAAATAAGCAACTATGTATAAAGTAAAGCATAAAAATATCATTCAATAGTCATGTGGCATTTCATAAGTTAGTAGAAATTCTCTCAACTCTCGTAGAAGCACACTTCTCATAATCAGGTGTACAGATGTAAGTATCTTTCCAAGTAATGAGCGTGTCGTATTTGCGATGCTTTCTAGAAAGTAATGTCAATAGCGAGGTTAATGGCCTCTCCTTTTTTTTGTGCCTCTGAAAGGCACGGTTTTTTTTTTTTTTTTTCAGGCGACTGTCGCATAGCTTGGCGCCTACAGCGCATTACGTCCAGGTCACTTAGCTTTCTTACCGAAATATTTACGACATCAGTTTGCACTACAGTGACAGGCTCATATAAAAATTTCACAGGTTGAGAATTTGTGTTGCAAATGTGTAGAAACAAAATCCTATAAATATAGCAGTGTCCAAAAATATTCGTTGGCATTGTGATACATTCACGCATTTACACACATTTCATAGCTCTTAAAGTACAATTCTTGGTTTCCAACATCCTTTTTCACAAATCAGAGTCCCTAACCACTACTTATTACTCCGTTCCTTATTATACATATACAAATTCGTCGTCACTTCTTCAATATTTCATCATAATATATACGTAGCATAATCAAATTCCTCATATAGCATCAGCTTATTGATCATAAACATACCTCAACAGCATAATACACATTGTCATCGTAATAATAACATCATAAAAACTCAGCCAAATCTCAAAAACGTCGTAGCTTTCTGCAATAATTTCAAAACCTAAAAAAATTCTCTGCTAATTTCAATAGTGTCATCTACCTCAATCGTACTTTAAGAATCGTGATCCCATACCAAATATATCATTCAAAGCTCTCAAAGTATCACAATGGTTCCTAAAAAAATATGAACAGTTCACAAAGTACAGACAAAATACAATTTCATAAGTGTGAAGTTATCCAACTGTGTAACTGCGCAAAAATGTGTCACTGACGTAGCAAAAAAAAACTGTTTCTCTGTTAAATACTCATATAGCTGTGTAATTCTGTGTTAGAGAAATATCGTACCGATGTGTAAAATTGTATAAGCAAATACCATATTAGTTATGGCTCCTTGTGCTTGCCAAACACATGGTACATAAAATAAGCATCTACCCCCCTGAGGATTAATGTATTTATACCCTCAAGTGTTACAGATTACAGCAATGGAATGAAATGTGTCATGGAAAACTTTATTTGTAATTCAAAAATCTTTAAAAATAAATGTTTTAAGTACAAAATTAAACACTCAAATAGTGTACTGCCGTGCTAAATTGTGCGTCTTGTTGTAACATAATCTCTGTCATTACTTAAGGGTAAAAAAATGTGCCAAGTGTCGTAATTATCGTCGTCCGTAAGCAAAGTTCTGTGGAAGTCAATGTACTTACCTCATAATAAACAAAAGCGAAATGCTATGCGTATAGATATCGTAGTTTTACGTAAAATTCCATGATCAAGAAAGCACTACACTGTAACGCATCGTTGTGCCACAAAAAAGGCTATCTCATTGTAGCTATACCACAAAAGTTACTACTAAAACATGTTTTACTTTCCAGAAGAACTCAGAAAAACTGTGCAGATATAAAGCAGATACAGCACAAAAGCAACAATGTAAAATGTGTCACACATTAGTAGCGTCGTGATATAATCGTGTAGCTGTCAAAAAAACCAAATACTAAGTCATCTTTAATCTCACAGAAAGTACTTCAAATAAAGAATGTCTTTTCAAGTAAACCAAAATGTTGCATTAAAATCTCAATAGCAGTATATGTTCTAAGTATGTAAACCTTATATTCGTTACGTAATCGTGCAACTAACAAGCAAGAATGTACACACACAGTAACACTGTGTCCTCTGTTCGCTATCACAATGCAGTGGTAATTACTCTCTAAATATGTTCCCTAGGTTCTAGATTGGATAGTTAGCTTCAAAACATTGTTGCATGATAACAGTTTCTAAGTGACAACGCGTACTAGTAGTGTAAAGTGAAAAATTTTATGGCAAAGACTAAGTTAAAAAGCAAATTATCTTTCTATAAACGGTTTTACATCTGAAATATGGTGTAAACCTTTACTCTTCCTAGTACGCAGAGTTTCAACTTCAGCGCAATAAGGAATGCTGAAATTTTTCTCAAGGTTAGCGTCTACGTTATTTTTCTCTGAGCCCGCCGGCGCACGTGGCTGCCTGCGGTACGAGTCATTGTCTGTCTCTTTGTTGGCGCGTGTCGTTATTAGGCTTAAGAGATCTAACTTCTACAAATTCACCTTGTCGAGAGGGCCCTGTCCTGTTTGGATCCCGCCAGTTCTGATGAAATTCAGGTCTGTCGTTATGATTATATCGTCTGTCGTCATGTCGGTAATTTCTGTAATTAATTTCTTGTCGGTCACGTGGTGGAGAACTTCTCCCTGAATCGTAACTGCACGCTGAACTGTTGCGTCTGAAGTTATTCTGTCTCCCTCGATAATAATTATTTTGGTTCCCATATTGTCTGTTTCTATGGTTGTCTGTCACTTTCATTACTACGGAAATGCGATCTTTCTCTGTAATTATTACTACTCTGCCAACGGTTGTCATACGGGTGGTGTCTGTTTTGGTCACGATTTACGTTGTAATAATAGCCTTGTCGTGTCCAGTTATTATTTCTTTCATCGTGGAATTGTGACGGATGTGACCTGTAATTGTTGTGCTCCTGTTATCGTGTTCCGCGATTGTCAGTGTCAATTTCCAATTCTTGTAAGAGTCCCCGAAAAGCTTCAATGTCGTCTTTGCAATGTCCTGCCAAAATAATGTGTCGTAAATGTTCAGGCAATTTGATTAAGCAAATGTGGATGAGTTCTGAGGGGCTGTATGGGTTTGAAAGATACTGATTCTTATGTAACATGTCTTCGAAATATTTGACAAGACTAGAAAATTCCGATTGTTCGAAATGTTTCATCATTATGATGCTATGTTTTACTCGGTCTTGTGTAGCTTGAGACCAATATGCTGAGAGGAAGGTATGATAAAATTCTCCTTCACTGTGACAATCGTGAATGACCGATCGCATTCTTACAGCTGGTTCATTCTCTAAATAGCCACACATAAATTCTAATCTGTGCTCTTATGACCAGTTGGGAGGAAAACAATGAGGGAATTGATGAAGCCACAATTCTTAAATGTTTTGAATTTACGTGTAGTAATAAACAGCTTATAGTCAAAATCATCATGTCGGCGACTCGCATGTCGGTCATTGTTACGTCGTTTCGGCGGTTCCATCTCACAATTCGGCGTACCTTGCCAATTTCTTTCATAATTTCCGAAGTGCTCTGTGTTATTATTTTGTGGCTGTTCCGTATTTCTAAGTCCCTCTTCCCATGTTGGAGTGCGAGTATCCTCTGAAATATGTAATTTTTGTATTACTTGTGCCAACTGATCTTGTACTTCCCGGATTTCTCTTTTGTGTTGCGTATTAATTTGATTCTGATTTTGTTTGAACTTCCTAATTTGTTCGTACTCTTCTGTATCATTAAAGACTACCGGTCTTGTATCATTCAGATTATCATCTACCTTCGTATATAAATTATTTAGTTGATCCGAAAGTTCGACTGCTTTCTCTGATAATGAGCTAATTTCCCCCATGTGGCTTTCTGAACCAATTTTCAGTGTCCATTTGTGTTGAAATCGTATCTACTGTGTCCTCCAAGTTTTCCTGAGCTTAAATTGCGTAACCGAATCGGTAGATGCAACTGAGTCAATTTTAGTTTGCAAGGTTTCGTGATTTTCATGAACAATAGTTTGCAGTTCTTTTATGTCTGCTTCGTGATTCTGTAATGCATTTTCATGCCGCGAAAAAATAGGTTGAAAATGCTCACAAATTTGTGTTTTTACGTCATTACAGACTTTTGGACATTTCGATTCGATTTTATGTAACTCAGTAGTTAAATCTTCACGTTTTTGTTCAAACGTGGTGTCTAACCTTTGAAGATTTTGTTCCATTGTGTCTAACTGTTGCTGTGTTTGTCTCTGATTTTGTTTCATTTGTTGCATTAATTGCAATAATAAAGTATTTGTGTCTGGAATCTGTTCCTCTATGCTTTTCGGCAGTGCATTTGCACCGCCAACATTCACATTTTGACAAGCAGAAAATGTGTCTTGACTTATTTGAGAAAACGGTGAGGACCCAAAACCTGAATCTACAGTATTTGCGAGATTGTGTACTTTCATTTCGGATTCCTGAGGCGAGCTGGTCGATCGATAATGCTTCCCTGTTCACTAATTGTTTCACTGTCTACACCATTATTTGCCGCCCGCTCCATTTCCCTATGCACAATTACCAAATTACCACTTTGAATGTCTGTTAATTCATTACACAGTGGTGCTGATAAGCTATGCTCGTCGTCACTATTATTTCTCAATTTACTTTGGAGCCTAGTGTTACGTTTTTCACACGCCATTATTGTCACAATGTTTCACACGATAACACAGAAAAGCACTGTTTGAAGGGCAAAATAAGAAAACACATTAACATAGCACTGAAAATAATATCTAGTTAATTGCAAGCGCAGCTGCGAAATACTTGGTGCAAATCTACATGCATGCGACAACTGTTTTACTGTACAACAATGAAAAACTACAACTACAAAGGAAATTCTCTCTATAATTACGCGCTAGCAATAAACAATAGCTACACTAATTACAGAAACTACAAGAAAAAAAATCAGAAGATTCCAGTAAGGTATCCTCAGCTAAGGGTCGACATATGAAACGTCCCCTTAGAAAAATTAATGAATTACTGTGCTGATAAACCTCTTACCTTATTTGATTTCTAAACAGCTGAGCAGAACTGAACATACTCAGACATTTCGCTCTTTACCTATTCTGATCAACACTAAACTGACACACAATATTTTTGGCGCAACGCAATCTGTCTTTCAATAATCCCTACAAACAATGGCCCTGACTAACATTAACCTATACATTTCACAAATCACTTACCTCACAAAAATCTTCGTTACTTGAACTACTGCAATACAGCGAGCGCCACCACTGCCAGCTAAATAAAAGATTCAAACTACTGAAGGCACTAACTACTGATAGGCATAGTTAGCAAATGAAAGATTTTGATAGAGAACAAACAATGTATTTACCTTAATAGTGTTCAAAAGTCATAATATATATAGCAGTTCATGACATCCAGTCTTACAAATGTACTGTTTTTGATGGGCACACGTCCAGATCATCCGCTCTCAAAACTCCGCCATTTCTCCCCCCACATCCACCACTGCTGGCGGCTCACCTCCAAGCGGTGTTGCCAACTTTACAAAACCGAGTCGCTAGATTCAATATCAAAAGTCGCTAGAAAGTAGCTAAAACTGATTTTACTAGAGGTGTACTGAAAATTTCGTGTTGTGAATGGTGCAATAAGCCAGTGGGAGGGGGGGGGGGGGGAAGGGGGTAATAAAATATTAATATATATTGTCTCGTACGTAATTGCTATATTGTCTTAATTAAATGACACATCGCTTGCAACAACATACATATAAAATACGCTAACGTTTAATTAAACATGTTATCATAATTGACACAACACATAAATTTTTGTTTCAGTCACAGTAGTCAAATATACTAGAAATATACAAGTATATTTCTAACAAAAGAAAGCAAGAACTCAAATTAGTTTACAAAATATATACATTCCAGTATGTGAGCTATTCATCGTCGTCACTCAGAAGATCGAATAACTCTTCTGTTTCATGCTCTGACAGAACTGTAGTTGATGTAGAGGGTTGAACGTCGCTCAAAAGATGATGTTACAGTGCGACTGGTTTTGTCGCAAAAGAGTAATTTTTGTTCGTTCCAATAAGCTCCAATACGTCTGACGGTATGTCAAAAGATGCACAATCTTTATTTTGTTTCTTCAGCTGGTCTCTCAATATGATCAAAGCATTAATTGACTAACGATAATCTGTTACGTTGTTTAGCTTTTATAATTTTAATAGAACTGAATATTCTTTCCACTTCTGCATTTGAATGCGATAGGCATAGAACAGTCATTGCTAGCTGTGAAGTCAAAGAAAAGGGATTCTCCTCTGCGGCATTTTTATACTGCAAAACCTCACTCCAAAATCCAACAGTGTTAGTAGTGTTATTCCACCTAATGAAGTTGATGTTGTAGTGTCGGCAGACTTGCCAACACTACGCACACTAATTGAAAGAGGCGGCCAAGATGCACGCGCTAACTCACGAAGGATGGAGTGAGGTCTGAAACAGGAGACTTAATGAATGTGATAAAGAAAATACGTATCTTTGGAATATACTTAACTTTTAATACATCCTTGTATACATCGTTCTTGCCGGCCGAAGTGGCCGTGCGGTTAAAGGCGCTGCAGTCCGGAACCGCAAGACCGCTACGGTCGCAGGTTCGAATCCTGCCTCGGGCATGGATGTTTGTGATGTCCTTAGGTTAGTTAGGTTTAACTAGTTCTAAGTTCTAGGGGACTAATGACCTCAGCAGTTGAGTCCCATAGTGCTCAGAGCCATTTGAACCATTTTTTTATACATCGTTCTTGATGAGACATCTGGAGATTGTGGCGATACAAGTGACTCTTTATATACAAGCTATTTAAGGCTAATGGCGCCTTGCTAAGTCGTAGCCATTAACTTAGCTGAAGGCTATTCTAACTGTCTCTCGGCAAATGAGAGAAATGGCTTCGTCCGTATAGTCGCTAGCAACGTCGTCGTACAACTGGGGAGAGTTCTCGTACGTCTCTCGAGACCTGCCGTGTGGTGGCGCTCGGTCTACGATCACACAGTGGCGACACGCGGGTCCGACATGTACTAATGGACCGCGGCCGATTTAAGCTACCACCTAGCAAGTGTGGTGTCTGGCAGTGACACCACAGATGTTATGCCATTCTTGCAGCATACCGTATATGAAATCGCCACTAAAACCCAATTCTTTGGCTACATCCGCTACAGCATTATTTTTATTCACTTTTAGTGTTTCTTCAACATTCAGCATTGACATTTTTTTCAGGATCGTAACATTACTTAGCAGTCTTTGTTGAATTTCTTTTATGAGTTTTAGACTAAACTGAATGCATCTCTTCTTCATGTAAACTTTATTTTCTTCAGACAAACTTACTCAGACAATTTCTGTTCAAACATAAGCCAAGGTTCGGATTAGTGCACATACATTCGCATGGAACTGGTGTTGTCAACAAAACAACAGTTGGAAAAATTATGTTTTGTCCGAGTGACTGCATGAGAAATACAAGTGTATCTAGTAATTTTGTGGGGTCATTGTCTTCTCCTTCAAAAGCTTTTATTGCTATTTGTACGTCTTTTAAAGCATATTTAAGGTAAAACATGTAAAGACGATTTGAGTCGTCACAATACATCTTGTACAAAAGGTCAGCAGTGTAACAATCGTCTTGAACCATGGCAAGTGAAAAATGCAGCTTTAGTTCTTCCCACTGCTTCAGAATTCTTCGTATTTCTGGTTCAATTGAAAGCCAACGTGTTGCACAGACCTTCAAAATCTTTAGTGGCTGTTTTCCACAATTTATTGTCTCATAAACCTTTTTATATTCCTCTTGTCTTTTGGGTGAAATGGAGAACCAATTGTAGTTTTCACGTACAAGAAACTCTATGTTTCTAGGTTTGGTATTCACTGAGGCGTGCGAAACTGCAAACTGAAGAGAGTGACAAATGCAACGGATCAGTACCAAATGCTTCAACCCATATTCCCTCTTGAGTTGTTCGAAAAGCCCATTGTTTATTCCAACCATTGCAGAAGCATTATCTGTGCCAATTCCTACCACATTAGCGATTGGAAGTTTCAGATATTTCAAAGAATTCACAAGAACAACATCCAGATTTCTTGCATCTGCAGTTTCTACTACAGCGAGTTTGAGAAATGCTGATCTAATGGTTTGGTTGTTTAGACTATAGTACCGATAACGGTACCTAGCATTTTAGATATTTATACATCTGTGGATTCAATTACTAGTACACTGTATTTTTGGTTACCTACATCTTCAACCAATGATTGTGTAAAATATGGAGCCAAAACTTCAGTTATAATGTTAGTGCACTTTGTACGATGTAATTGCATGTTTTTAGCGCCCACATCACCAGAGAACACCTTCTTGGACAGTATTCCTAAATAATCTACAGCCAAAATAGAAGAATGTTCAGCAATAAGTAAAGAAAGGGCGCCTTCCTCTCTGCTTGCTATTCTAACTGTAGTTTTCGGAACAATTTTCACAGTTAAGGTGGTTTGTTTTTTTTAATCAATTTTTGTTTATGCTTAATAGTTTTCTAATGCTTTCTAATATCACACAATTTAGCATAAAACTCTGTTGCACATTCTTGACATCTTGCCTTGAATAAGTCTCCAGCGACTGGTTTCAGCCACCCATTGCATTCAGGTTCTGCTTCCCACGCACCCCGATATTTTTGAGCGTACTGCTTCTTCTTCTGCGGTAAATCCATTATGTAAGCCACCACAACATAAGTTTCACCAATTTATAATCACTGAAAATACATTAAAACTCAGGCGAACTAGAGGTCATGAAACATTCTACTCACTTGGTAACTTGATATCAACCACCGAATTGTTCTTGTGTTACCACTGTGCATGTGGTAATAATTTGACTACGAGTTAACAACTCGAAAAAACAGAAATGTATTTTATTATACTTAATATTACGTATGTTTTTTGTCAATTCGAAAAATAAATGGAGTTGAAAAGTTGAAGAATTATAGATCGATACGCTATCGACGATAACAGGCTAGGGGGTAATGAATAATGAATTGTTCTATAGTCAAGGTTTTCTTACTCTGTTGGCAATTCCCACATTCAGGTTTACTAAATGCTGAACAATGCTACATGATCGGCTAAGAACTTAATTTAACTTACTAAATCTAGAACAAAGTCAGTGTAGTACCCATTCTATAGTTAAAATCTTAGTTTTGTTAATGAAAATACTGGCCCAAAATATCTGGATTTGTACTTCAAAAGTCGTCAGTACTCCAAAAGTCGCCAGATAAGTCGCTAAATAATTTTTGTCGCTAAAAAGATTTTTTTTGTCGCTAAGACGAAGGAAAAAGTCGCCATTTCTAGCTACAAAGTCGCTAAATTGGCAACACTGCCTCCAACCGCGCAACGCTACGCGCTGTTAACAGCCAACTGCCCAACACTACAATGGCGAATATTACTCCAACAATGCAAACCAACCACAGCCTTCACACAGCACAGTTAGTGATTTGCATATAGAGCGCTACATGGCGTTACCAACATAAAAACCTAAACAGCCTACTTACACAATAATAGTCATTTCCATTTCTCTTCCACTCGCAAATAGAGCAAGGGAAAAATGACTATCTACATGCAACCGCATCTGAAATAATTTCTCGTATTTTATCTTCTTGGGCCTGAAATGTAACGCTAGTGGCACTATTTAAATGACTGAGAATGTAGGCAGAATTTGGCGAACAAACAACCTTTATTTTCCCAAAACAGACATAAATTATGCTAAACAAGTTATTGGTAGAATCTCGTAAACAACTAACAGGTGATTTAAGACTACACTGGACAAGGATCCTGATTGGCAGTGACAGTTTAACTAGTGGAGTGAGGCCAGCACTCTGGCCCTAAAAAAAGTGCATAACGCCTTCTGAATTGACCTGACGCTGAGCAGGCTTTGACTGATCAAGTCTACTGAAGTTTCTCTACATAGTTGCAACTGAGAGCAAGTGGCGATTGAGATGTGGACGCCCTGATAATGCCAGAGCGGCAGTACGTTACCCTGTTTGCCTCGTGCGGTGATGTAACTTGCAGCTGGCGAGATGTTTGCAGTGGAAGTGAGACGTGGACGCGGCACCTGTGAATCGATCGCGGCGACGAAAGAAACGCAAAAATCTCACGGTCTAGCGACCAGGCAAGATGGCTCGCAATTTACTCTCTACCAGAGCCCTGAAATCACGGTAGGTTTCAGTGTGCGACACATCCATTCGCTGGTCGTACCAAGGACGAATTTGGCTCACTTACACGACAGAGCGCACAAGGATACCAAAGGTCGGGACCGGTAAATCAAAAACGAATAGTGTGTCCTCGACAAGCGAGTAGTCCAAGACGTTTGACGTCGCACCGTCTGTACAGTAAGAACTTCACCACAGGCTCCCCAGTCTAAACTACTCGCAAGTGAAGCCAGGTCCCAAGTACCACACATGCCAGAGCTTCGACTAGAAGTGCTTATCAGACCACAATCCCGCACCTGAGTGCTTCGCACCTCTCCAGAAAAAATTAAATTTTCCCACAAAGTGCACGAACGACACCGTCTTCACCCTGTCTTGAGCCAATCATAGGGCTCTATACGCGCTAAATCTCCCCTCCCATACGACAGCACAAACTCATGTCGAACCAGAGCAAGAGTTAAGAAACTTGCGTCTCTGAAAAAAAAGAAACCGTCAATTACTGGCTTTTTTAAGTTTCCTCAGAGGGGGAAGGGATGATTTTCTCTGAATTCGTGTCTCTTCCCATGGCAACAAGTGAACAGATCCCAACAATCCCAAAGAATTGTATCTAAATCGCCTGTGCGTTGGAGCTTGTTAGTCCTAGCTATGAAGTGCAATAAAGATCTCCAAACGTTTCTCAGACACCGGATTTTTCTTATACAACCGAGGCGGCCGGGGAAGTGGTTCACTGGCATATTTGCACTATCGGCGAACTCGAAAACTTGTGAATTTTTATTACATGTAGCGCTGCACACAATGCCTGGTTTACGACCTTACTGTGTAGACGCGTTCGTTTCCACCGTCGACCCAGCCCAGGCTTCTGCCGGCGCCGCGGTAGGTAGTGCGGCATTGTTCTGCTGGAATCTTGTCTCGACGAAGGGTTGCCCTGTCTGCCCTGTACGGCTGTGGGCCTGTTAGGGAAGATTTACTGAGGGATGGACACGCCGCCGATTGCTTTCAACTCACAACATGCCGTTTCTACGAGCTAAGAATCATAAAAATACCTCATGCTTTTAGTGCCCTATCAGGCTCCATGAAGTCTGCTCAGGCCATTAACTTTCTAGAGTCTCGCTCAAGGTGCGTCAGGTTGTAATGAAATCTTTAATAATTTTCTGTATTCGAAAAGTGGGTGAGAGAGTAACTTTTCCTCTCTTTCCTTACGGGCAATATATTTTGGTGGCAATAGAATCGTGTGGCAGTCAGCTTCAGATGCTGATTCTCTAAATTTTCTTAATAGTGTTTCTCGCCTTCCATCCAGGGATTCCCATTTGAGTTCCTGAAGTGTCTCCGCAACACTTAGGTGTTGTTCGAACCTACAGGCAACAAATCCAGAAGCCCGCCTCTGAACTACTCAGATCCTTCAATCCGACCTGGTACGGATCCCAAACATTCGAGTACTACTCAAGAAGAATATGTCCGTCAAATCAACAGTGGTCCTAACACACTTCCTTGAGACATTCCTGACGATACCCTTGTCTCTGACGAACACTCGCCTCCGAGGACAAACTGGGTTTCTGTTATTTAAGAAGTCTTAGTCACTCACATATCTGTGGACTTATTCCAAATGGTCGTACCAAAGTTAACAACCTCCAGTGGGGCCCTGTGTCAAATGCTTTCCGGAAATCTAGAAATACGGAATCTGCCTGTTCCCCTTCATCCATAGTTCACACTATATCATGTGAGAAGAGATCAATGTGAATTTCGCAAGAGCGATGCTTTCTAAGAGCATGCTGATTCGTGGACACAAGTTTCTCAGTCTTGAGAAAATTTAATGTACACTGCCGCTCATTAATTTCAACACATCCAGTAAATGACATCTAGTTCTTTGTAGATAAGGTGTGATACTGTGGGTACGGTTGAGGTTCAAATGGCTCTGAGCACTATGGGACTTGACTTCTGTGGTCATCAGTCCCCTAGAACTTAGAACTACTTAAACCTAACTAACCTAAGAACATCACACACATCCATGCCCGATGCAGGATTCGAACCTGCGACCGTAGCGGTCACGCGGTTCCAGAGTGAAGCGCCTAGAACCGCTCAGCCACAACGGCCGGCGTCATTGAAGTGTGCACATAGCTAGTATGACTCAACGAGTGGAGATATCCATAGAAAAACGTGCTGCAATTGAAGCACTTAGCCAAGCAGGTTTGTCTATTCGCCTCAGTGAGAAACAGTGTAGTGTGTCTAAAGGGGGAGTTCAATACACCCTTCATCGCCAGAAGACAACAGGTAGCAACAAGGACATACCACGACCAGGACTACCTCGTAAAATAACTAAAAGTGATGATAAATATATCAGAATTACCAGTAAGAGAAATAGAATCAAAACAACGCCCCAAATTCGTGCAGAATTTGTAGAAATGGATGCAACAATATCTGTTGCAACAGTAAAAAGGAGACTGACTGAAGTCGGCTTGAAAGGATATGACACAGTAAGAAAACCTTCTAAGGCGCATAAATAAACAGAGGAGACTTGAATGGGCTAGAAAACATCGTAATTGGACATCGGAAGAGTGGACGAGGGTGTTATTCACCAATGAATGGAAGTTCTAGATTTTTCGAACCAGAAGGAGAATATTTCTTCGCCGATTTGTAGGGGAAAGGGTAGCCTAGCAGTGTTTCCTACCTACGTTTGAACACGGTTGAGGTTCTGTTATGGATTGGGGATGTTTTGCCGGAGGTAGTTGGCGACATTGTGAAAATAGGATATATGGATCAGAAGCAGTAGAACCGCATACTTCAGTATCATGCAGTACGAACTGGATTGCGCAGAGTAGGGAAAGGTTTACCTTACAACAGGATAATGACCCAAAACATCGGTCGGCATGCTGTACGAACTACATTGCATCAAAGGAAAAATAGAAAGTACTGAATGATATGGTATCTCCGTCCCAAGGCCCCGATTGTAATCCTATTGAAATGGTCTGTGATGAAGTGAACAGACGTACCAGGGAAGTTAATATATCCAGCAAGGAACATCTCTGGAGTATAGTTAAGGATGTGTGGAATCATATAAATTCACGATACCTACAAGAACTGATTGCCCGCATGCATTGAGTTTGTGAGGCAGCCATTAAATCCAAAGGATAATACTTTGATGAAAGTAAAATATAATGGTTGTGACTGTATTATATAAGTGGAAGTTAATATAATTATATTTTGTGAGAAATAACGTTTGATTTGTAAATCTGAAATACCAGGGTGTATTGAAATTGGGCGGTAGTGTATTCGATCTGAGAATTATGTTCAAGGATTCTGCATAAAACCGAAGATAGGCCTATTGGTTTGTAATTTATGCGGGTCCGTTCTTTTACTCTTCTTATATACTGAAGCCACCAGCGCTTGGGACTTTGTGCTGGGCGAGAGTTTCACGATAAATGCAGGCTAGGTAAGGGACCAATGCCATAGAGTACTACACTACTGGCCATTAAAATTGCTACACCAAGAAGAAATGCAGATCATAAACGGGTATTCATTGGACAAATATCTTATACTACAACTGACATGTTATTACATTTACACGCAATTTGGGTGCATAGATCCTGAGAAATCAGTACCCAGAACAACCACCTCTGACCGTAATAACGGCCTTGATACGCCAGGGCATTGAGTCAGAGCTTGGATGGCGTGCACAGGTACAGCTGCCCATGCAACTTCAACACCATACCACAGTTCATCAAGAGTAGTGACTGGCGTATTGTGATGAGCCAGTTGCTCGGCCACCATTGACCAGACATTTTCAGTTGGTGAGAGATCTGGAGCATGTGCTGGCCATGGCAGAAGTCGAACATTTTCTGTATACAGAAAGGCCCGTACAGAACCTGCAACATGCGGTCGTGCATTATCCTGCTGAAATGTAGGGTTTCGCAGGGATCGGATGAAGGGTAGAGCCACGGGTCGTAACACATCTGAAATGTAACGTCCACTGTTCAAAGTGCCGTCATTGCGAACAAGAGGTGACCGAGACATGTAACCAATAGCACCCCATAGCATCACGCCGTGTGATACGCCAGTATGGCGATGACGAATACACGCTCCCAATGTACGTTCACCGCGATGTCGCCAAACACGGATGCGACCATCATGATGCTGTAAACAGAACCTGGATTCATCCGAAAAAATTACGTTTTGCCATTCGTGCACCCAGGTTCGTCGTTGAGTACACCATCGCAGGCGCTCCTGTCTGTGATGCAAGGTCTCCGAGCAGATAGTCCGTGCTGCTGCAAACGTCGTCGAACTGTTCGTGAAGATGGTTGTTGTCTTGCAAACGTCTCTATCTGTTGACTTAGGGATCGAGACGTGGCTGCACGATCCGTTACAGCCATGCAGATAAGATGCCTGTTATCTCCACTGCTAGTGATACGAGGTCGTTGGGATCCAGCACGGCGCTCCGTATTACCCTCCTGAACCCACCGATTCCATATTCTGCTAACAGTCATTGGATCCCGACCAATGCGAGCAGCAATGTCGCGATACGATAAACCGCAATCGCGACAGGCTACAATCCGACCTTTATCAGAGTCGGAAACGTGATGGTACGCATTTCTCCTCCTTACACGAGACATCACAACAACGTTTCATCAGGCAACGCCGGTCAACTGCTGTTTGTGTATGAGAAATCGGTTGGGAACTTTCCTCATGTCAGCACGTTGTAGGTGTCGCCACCGGCGCCAACCTTGTGTGAATGCTCTGAAAAGCTAATCATTTGCGTATCACAGCATCTTCTTCCTGTCGGTTAAATTTCGCGTCTGTAGCACGTCATCTTCGTGGTGTAGCAATTTTAATGGCCAGTAGGGTATTTGACCATAAACTAACATACTGAGCCCGTGGCTGTGTACAAAATATAGGTTGACTCATACACAGAAGATTACGGCACCCAACCACTTTTTACAATGCTATTTATTTATTAAAACAGCGCTGTTACCGGTTTCGAACCGATTGGTTCATCTTCAGACGGCTAGTTCACGTTTTACATTACATTTCGTGGTTTGTTTCCCCATCTGACGAAACTTCCTTGGGGTAGTGATGCCAGAATCCGCGCCATTACGTTCCGGTGCAGGTAGCTTATCTTGTAACATCGAAAACTGTATAATGCACTTCTTTTGTGCGTATCTAAATCCAAAGAATGTAACGCACCACCCACACACTTAGAAGTTTCATCATATGGTGGTATGCATGCAAAGATAGCGATACTCATTGTAAAACTGAATTGGGATTTCATCCGGACCAGGTGATTTGTTTTCAAATCTTTCATTTGTTTCTCTGCGCCAAGGATGCCTATTTCTATGTCGTCTATACGAAAGTCTGTCCGACGGTCAAATGACGGCATGTTTGCACGATTCTCTTGAGTGAACGACTTCTTGAACGTGAAATTTAGAACTTCGGCTTTCGTTTTGCCATCTTGAGCTGCCACGCCAGACTGGTTCACGATGTACTGAATGGAAGCTTTAGACCCGCTTAGCGATTTTACATAGGACCAGAATTTTCTCCGGTTCTCTGCCAGATCTTTAGCTATGGTGTGACGGTGGTAGTTGTATGCTTCGCGCACAAATCTTTTCACAGACTCAACGAATCTCTATCAACCTTCGCTTATTGTCATTCGTGGGTTCTCTTTTGAACCATGTGTGCAACAGCCTCTGCTCCATTAGCATCTTCCGAAATTATTAAACGATGGTTCATCTTTCCCATCGTATATCCACTTATTAGGCACACAACTCTACAGGCCACGATTTACAGTCTGCTTGAACTTTGCCCATAATTGTTTTATATCCATAACTGGGACTAAGTGATGTCAGTTCGCTAAATGAGATGCTAACAACAGCTTATAAGCTGTAACTAGCAGAAACGCTCTCCTAGACCTTTTTAACTTTCCTATATTTGCTATGATATCATGATCGCTAAACCCCGTTTCTATACTGACATTGTGGATAAGGTCCAGCCTGTTTGTGACAAGGTCTGTGATATGTACATTGCGTTTGGGCTGCCGAACTACCTGCTCAAGACAGTTTTCAGAAAACAATTCTCATTTACTGACATAGTTAACAATACTTGGATTGCTGCATGACAAAGGTCTGACATCGTTTGACAATATAGATTCCAAAATTTAAGTTGTCTGTATCAGGATTACAAAACACGCAAAATATTACAAAACGGGCATACCAAATCAACTTATACATTAAATCTAATGGCAAATACTTGATTCCTACATTCAAGCGTCAGTACTGTAAAATTAGCGAAAGCCACAATCCGTTGCTGCATACTCAAAACCAAGTATACAAAATTTCATTACCTTACGAAACTGTATTATGCTGCGTCCATAGGCCAACAGCTAAATTCTCACAGCCAGCCACTACCTTAAAGTCTTACACCCTATCTTTAACAGAGTGCAACGGCAACTGCTACTGCGCTCTGCGCGCCCCTACTTACAATCGATTCTGCCCCTCAGGCAACATCTTTGGTTCAGTGGTGTCAAAGATACAATCTCTTCTACATGTCATAACCATTGCATGTCAGTTGAAACGTCCCCTTTGAATAATTTTACAAGACTGTGCTTAAACTGACGCACAATATTTTTAGCGCAACGCAATCTGACTTTCAATAATCTCTACAAGAGAATGGCCCTGACTAACATTAACCTGTACTTTCCACAAATCACTTACCTCACAAAAATCTTGGTTACTCCCACTACTGCAATACAGCGAGCGCCACTACTGCCAGCTAAATAAAAGATTCAAACTATGGAAAGCACTAACTACTGATAGGGATAGTTAGCAAATGAAAGATATTAATAGAGAACAAACAATGTATTTACCTTGATATCATCATATATATATATATATATATATATATATATATATATATATATATATATATATATAGAGCAGTTCATGACAAATTTCAAAACTCCGCCATCTCTCTCCCCACATCCGCCACTGCTGGCGGCTCACCTCCAACTGCGCAACGCTACGCGCTGTTCCCAGCCAGCTGCCTAACACTACAATGGCGAGTATTACAACAATGCAAAGCAGCCACAGACTGCACACAGCACAGCCAGTGATTTTCATACAGAGGTGGCGTTACCAAAAAAAACCTAAACAGCCTACTTACATAGCCCCCATGCTCCCCACAAAAAAATTTTTACAAATTGGTTTGGGCAGTGGCCAATACAGATTTGAAAAATTTTTTCATAATTACAATAACAAAGAAATCAAATGCACACACTTATTGATACAATGTTGGTCAAAAGTTAAACTTTCTCACAGTCCATAAAGACAGTCCTAATCGTTCATCACAGTAAAATATCAGTGTTTTTCTCAAAGTCTGAGCAGTAAAAGAAAATGCACACGGAAGTAGTGGATTTCCATGCAGTCTTGAAGAAGTAGCGTTGTCCTTCCAACGGAAAGACAGTGCTGACTCTTGACATGCTGACAGGTAATGGGCCACAACAGAGCAAACCCACAGCAGAGTCATTCGACGTTTTGAAGAATATTGGTAGGTAGGTCATCACAGAGCAGACCCACTGTAGTCCTGGTAGAGATTACGGTATTGGTGGGCCACCAGAGGTGCAGACCCAGTGTATTCCTGGTAGAGATTGTGGTACCGGTGGGTCATCAAAGATGCAGACTCACTGTAGTCCTTGTAGAGATGGCCAGCAGCCATCTGTTGTGACAGTGCAGGAGCACAATCACCATCAAAGAGTCTTGCGGAGAATATAGCAAGTCCATAAACCACCACTTGTCCACTCACAAAAAAAATTTGTTTGAAATGTCCTTAGAACCAGCAATGCTGTTATCCAGTCCCTTGCTGAATTATTAACACACACGCAAACACTAACAGTCCCTACTTCTCACATATTGTCCATATACTATGACCAACAGAAACATGTGCAGTGAAATGTAACTTACAAGTTACTGAATTTGATGAACTGGTGTCAATTACAATTTTATAACACAAGAATACAATTACAAAGGTAGAAAATACATCATTAAAGAACATAAGAATACAGATAACATTTGTAGTACAGGCTTTACAAAAGAATCAAAATAACATATACAACAGTGTTACAGGAATTATGACATAAGTAGATACATAAAAGATCAGAATAAATTTTGAAACATCAACTTTACACATGAGCATTAAAACAGAACAGAATAAATAATGTCTAAACATCTTTACAAAGAAAATAACATATTATTAATGCCAATTATATTTGAGGATAACAGTATTCCTCATCATAGTGAATGTAGCTTAGTATTAGAAGAAGAAAAAATTCTATGAAACTACACAGAGACAGGAAGAAAACAAATACACAAGGGTACACAAACACATAGCGGAATAATACAAGGAAAGGACAGGATTTGTTTTACTGCAGTATTTTGCAAACAAAACTTTCTTTACTTCTTGGAGATCTCCCTTCATTCATCATCATTGCCAAAAAGTCCTATCTAAACCTCCTTCCTGTATTCTATTCATATTTCTTTCAAAATAATTATTTCTCATTGTACAATACTCATTTTGGCCCAAATCTTTTTTTATATACCTTGTCAATGCATTGCTTCCAATTCATCATAGTTAGTTTCTTATATAGTCTACCCCCCCTTAAGCTAACTTAAATCTACTGAGCTCAGATTCTAAACTAAGGGACGAGGCAATACAGCAGCACAAAAGAATTAACACAAACAGCAATGACCAAAGAAATGGAAATTTGCAAAGCAACCTACAGTAAATCTAAATTACCAAGCAATTCAACATTACAACTAATATGAGCCAATGTGCAGCAACAAGAAAAATAAATCAGTAGTAAAACTGGCTTAAAAGAATAATACAAAGTGAAATTTAGTAGCACTATGCATGGCAAACAGCTGCAGCAAAAAAAAACTTATCTCTAAACATGACATATCTCAAGCAGAAAAAATATTACACTAAAAATGGCCATGTCTAATACCTATGTCACATCTTAACACTAGAGTGATGCATCACGATAACTTACTCTACCAAAAAAAATTACCAAGTAGTTGAAAAGAAAATTATGTATGCAGTTCCTGTTACTAGTCCCTTCTTATTGTTCGTTCCATTCCAAGAGCTCCTTTTTCGAAGAATGTGGATCATAAAGTAATTATTTAATAGATCTGTTGACAGAAAGTGTTCACATTAGCAAATGCATTTAATTTTATTTTATGAAACCAATGCTGCAAGTCAGCTGGAAACCAGATATCAAATGAAATAAGCAATTACACAAACCAAAGCATAAAAATATCATTCAATAGTCATGTGACATTTCATAAGTTAGTAGAAATTCTCTCAACTCTCGTAGAAAGACGCTTGTCAGAATCAGGTGTGCAGATGTAAAAATATTTCTCATCATTTCATTAGGCATTTCTATAAATATCATAAATTAAGAGCTCCACAGTGTCAACATATGTTTTCAAGTTCGACCGTGTCGTTTTTGCGATGCTCTCTACAAACAAACGTCAATAGCGAGGATAATGGCCTCCCTTTTTTTTTCTACCTGTGCCGCTGAAAAGGGCTCGCAATAATGGCTTTTTCTCCAGGCGTCTGACACACCTGGCCGCTCAGCTGGGTGCCCACGACGCATTACGTGCAGGTGGTCACTGAACTTTCTTACCGAAATATTTACGACACCAGTTTCCGCTACAGTGACAGTCTCATATAAAAATATTTCACAGGTCAAGAATTTGGGTTACAAATCTGTAGAAACAAAATCCTATAAATATAACAGTGTCCAAAAAATTTTCACCAGCATTGTGATACATTTACGCATTTACACACATTTCCTACCTCTTAAAGTACGATTCTTGGTTTCCAACATCCTTTTTCACAAGTCAGTGTCCCTAACCGCTACTCATTACTCCTTACCTTATTACACATATATATATTCGTCGACGCTTCTTTAATATTTCATTATATGAAATATGTAGCATAATCAAATTCCTCATATAGAATCAGCTTCTTGACCATAAACATACCTCAGCAGCATAATACACATCGTCGTCGTAAAAATAACATCATAACACCTCAGTCAACTCTCAAAATCGTCGTAGCTTCCTCCAATAGTTTCAAAACCTAAAAAAATTCTCTGCTCATTTCAATAGTGTCATCAACCTCAAACGTACTTTAAAAATCATGCTCCTATACCAAATACATCATTCAAAGCTCTCATAGTACCACAATGGCTCCGAAAAAATATGAACAGTTCACAAAGTACTGACAAAATGCAATTTCATAAGTGTGAAGTTATTCAACTGTGTAATTACGTAAACATCTGTCACTGATGTGGTAAAAAAAATGTTTGTTTCTTTGTTAAATAATCAGATAGCTGTGTAATTTATGTGTTAGAGAAATATGGTACCGATGTGTAAAGTTGTATAAGCAAATGCCATAATAGCTAGGGCTCCTTGTGCTTGCCAAACACATGGTACACAAAGTAGGCGTGTACCCCCCTGAGGATTAATGTAATTATACCCTAAGGTGTTACAGATTACAGCAATGGAATGAAATGTATCACGGAAAACCCTTGTATCATTGCACTTCAAGTATCTTTAAAAATAAATATTTTAAGTACAAAATTAATAACTCAAATACGTGTCCTGTAGCGCTAAATGTGCGTCATGTTGTAAGATAATCTCTGTGGAAGTCTCGTAGTTATCATCCTCCGAAAGCTAAGTTCTGCAGAAGTCAATGTACTTACCTCATGATAAACAAAAGTGAAATGCTTTGTGAATAGATATCGTAGTTATTACGCTTATTGTTGTGATGAAGAAAGTACTGTACTGTAACGTATTGTTGTGCCACGAAAAAGGCTGTCTCATTGTTGCTATACCACAAAAGTTACTACTAAAACATGTTTTTCTTTCCAGAAGAATTCAGAAAACTGTGCAGATATAAAACAGATATACCGCAAAAGCAACATTGTAAATTGTCACTCATTAGTAGCGTCGTGATAAAATCGTGTAGCTGTCACATAACTAACCACTGTGTCATCTGGTATCTCACTGAAAGTACTTTAAATCCAGAATGTATTTTCAAGTAAACCAAAATGTTGCATTAAAATCTCATTAGCAGTACAAGTTCTAAGTATGTAAGCCTGATAGTCGTTACGTAATCGTGCAGCTAACAAGCAAGAATGTACAAATACAACACTGTGTCGTCTGTTCACTATAACAATGCATTCGTAATTTCTGTTTAAAAATGTTCCCTAGGTTCTAGACTGGATATTTGTCTTCAAACATTGTTGCATGTTAATAGTTTCTTAAGTCTAACAAAGCATACTAGAAATGTGAAGTGAAAAGTTTTATGGCAAAGACTAAGTTAAACAGCAGATTCTCATTCAATAAACGGTTTTACATGTGAAATGTGGTGTAAACCTTTACTCCTCCTAGTACGCAGACTTTCAACTGCAAAGCAATTATCATGTTTTATACGTCGGTAAGGAATGCTAAATCTTTTCTCAAGGTTAGTGTCTCTGTTATTTTTCTCTGAGCCAGCTGGCGCACGCAGCTGCCTGCTGTGCGAGTCATTGTCTGTCTCTTTGTTGGCGCGCGTCGTTATTGGGATTAGGAGACCGAACTTCTACAAATTCACTTTGACGAGAAGGACCTGCCCTGTTTAAAACCCGCCAGTTCTGATGCAATTCAGGTGTGTCGTTACGAATACGAGTATATCGTCTGTCGTCACGTCGGTAGGTTCCGTAGTTTCTTCCTTGTCCGTCACGTGGTGGAGAATTTCTCCCTGAATCGTAACTGTGCGCCGAACTGTTGCGTCTGAAGTTATTCTGCCTCCCTTGATAATAATAGTTCTGGTTGCCAAATTGTCTGTTTCTATGACTGTCTCTGTGATAGTCACTACCACGGAGAGGTGATCTTTCCCTGTAATTATTACTACTCTGCCAACGGTTGTCATACGGGTGGTGTCTGTTTTGGTCACGATATGTGTTGTGAGAATAGCCTTGTCATGTCCAGTTATTATTTCTTTCATCGCGGAATTGCGACGGATGTGACCTGTAATTGTTGTGTTCCTGGTTTCGCGTTCCGTGATTGTCAGTGTCAATTTCTAGTTCTTGTAAGAGTCCCTGAAATGCTTAAATGTCGTCTTTGCAACGTCCTGCTAAAATAATATGCCGTAAATGTTCAGGTAATTTGATTAAGCAAATGCGGATGAGTTCTGAGGGGCTGTATGGGTTTGAAAGATACTGATTCTTATGCAACATGTCTTCAAAATATTTCATAAGACTGGAAAATTCAGATTGTTCGAAACGTTTCATCATTATGATGCTATGTTTTACTTGGTCTTGTGTAGCTTGAGACCAATATGCTGAGAGGAAGGCATGGTAAAATTCTCCTTCACTGTGGCAATCGTGAATGACCGATCGCATTCTTACAGCTGGTTCATTCTCTAAGTAGCCACACATAAATTCTAATCTGTGTTCTAACGACCAGTTGGGAGGAAAACAATGAGAGAATTGATGGAGCCATGCTTGTGGATGAATGTCGTTGCCAGAATTCTTAAATGTTTTGAATTTACGTGTAGTAATGAACAGCTTATAGTCAAAATCATCATGTCGGCGAGTCGCATGTCGGTCATTGTTACGTCGTTTCGGCGGTTCCATCTCAAAATTCGGTGTACCTTGCCAATTTCTTTCATAATTTCCGAAGTGCCCTGTGTTGTTATTTTGTGTCTGTTCCGTATTTCTATGTCCCTCTTCCCGTACTGGAGCGCGAGTGTCCTCTGAAATATGTAATTCTTGTATTACCTGCGTCAACTGATCTTGTACTTCCCAGATTTCTCTTTTGTACTGTGTATTGATTTGATTTTGATTTTGTTTGAATTTTCTAATTTGTTCATACTCTTCTGTGTCAGTGAAGGCTACAGGTCTTGTGTCATTCAGATCATCATCTACCTTTGTAGATAAGTTAGTGACCTGATCCGAAAGTTCGGCTACTTTCTCTGATAGTGAACACATTTCCTCAGTGTGTTTTTCTGAACCAAGTTTCAGAGTGTCCATTTGTGTTGAAATCGAATCTACTGTGCCCTTCAAGTTTTCCTGAGTTTTTGCAAGTTGCGTAACCGAATCGGTAGATGCAACTGAGTCAAATTTAGCTTGCAAGGTCTCATGATTTTCATGAACAGTAGTTTGCAGTTCTTTTATGGCTGCTTCATGATTCTGTAGTGCATTTTCATGACGCGAAAAAATTGGTTGGAAATGCTCACTAATTTGTGTTTTTACGTCATTACAGACTTTTTGACATTTTGATTCAATGCGATGTAACTCAGTAGTTAAATCCTCACGTGTTTGTTCAAGAGTTTGCTCCAATGAGTCTAACTTTTGAAGATTTTGTTCCATTGCATCTAACTGTTGCTGTGTTTGTCTCTGGTATTGTTCCATTCTGTCTAACTGTTGCTGTGTTTGTCTCTGATTTTGTTCCACTGTGTCTAACTTTTTAAGATTTTGTTCCATTGTGTCTAACTTTTGAAGCTTTTGTTGTGTTTGTCCCATTTGTCGTATTAATTGTAATAACAATGCACTGGTGTCTGGAACATGTTCCTCAGTGCTTTTCGGCAGTGAATTTGCACCGGAAACATTCACATTTTGACAAGCAGAAAATGTGTCTTGACTTATTTGAGAAAACGGTGAGGATCCAAAACCTGAATCTACAGTATTTGCGAGATCGTGTCGTGTCATTTCGGATTCCTGAGCCGAGCTATTGCCGACCGATCGATCGATAATGCTTCCCTGCTCACTAATTGTTTCACTTCCTACGCCATTGTTTGCCGCCCGCTCCATTTCCCTTTGCACAGTTACCAAATTCCTACTTTGAACATCAGTTAATTCATTACTCGGTGGCGCTAACACACTGCTTTCGTTTTCACTGTCATTTCTCAGTTTACTTTGGAGCCTAGTATTACGTTTTTCACACGCCATTATTGTCACAGTATTTCACATGACAACACAGAAAAACACAATTTGAAGAGCAAAAATAAGAGAATACATTAACATAACACTGAAAATAATATCTAGTTAATTGCAGCTGCGAAATACTTGGTGCAAATCTACATGCATGCCACACCTGTTTTACTGTACAACAATGAAAGACTGCAACTACAAAGGAGATTCTCTCTACAATTACGCGCTAGCAATAAACAAAATCTACACTAATTACACAAACTACAAGAAAAAAAATCAGAAGATTCCAGTGAGGTATCCTAGGCTACGGGTCGACATATGAAACGTTCCCTTTGAATAATTTTACAAGACTATGCTTACACTGACGCACAATATTTTTAGCGCAACGCAATCTGACTTTCAATAATCTCTACAAGAGAATGGCCCTGACTAACATTAACCTGTACTTTCCATAAATCACTTACCTCACAAAAATCTTGGTTACTCCCACTACTGCAATACAGCGAGCGCCACTACTGCCAGCTAAATAAAAGATTCAAACTATGGAAAGCACTAACTACTGATAGGGATAGTTAGCAAATGAAAGATATTAATAGAGAACAAACAATGTATTTACCTTGATATCATATATATAGAGCAGTTCATGACAAATTTCAAAACTCCGCCATCTCTCTCCCCACATCCACCACTGCTGGCGGCTCACCTCCAACTGCGCAACGCTACGCGCTGTTCCCAGCCAGCTGCCTAACACTACAATGGCGAGTATTACAACAATGCAAAGCAGCCACAGACTGCACACAGCACAGCCAGTGATTTTCATACAGAGGTGGCGTTACCAAAAAAAACCTAAACAGCCTACTTACACAGTTTTCATGAAATATTTTAGAAAATCGGGCTCCACGTACAAGTGGACCCGTCACATCGTTTAGAATGTTTACTATTCTGTTGGTAAGGAACAATTTTGAAATAATGGAATGATGGCCTCCTCCTGAGAGATACTTTTACTTGAAATGCCAGTAAATACACTGTTTAGTTTCTGTAATATTGATAATTGAAGATTATCATTTTGGCGCGCAACTTCCGAACGCAGCAGGCAATTGCGGAGAAGGACCATAATTTAAGCGGTCTTTCTCACGTTAACTGTACCGGACAAACCATCTGTCATGGGTACCCCCACACCACATATGTGATATTGCCAGTGCTGCCTTCTCAGCTGCTCTAAAACGAGTTTCTTGTAGCCGAATATGATGGCTGTAGAACCAGACGTATTACAAGGTTTTGGCGGAAGTAAGGATGTGAGGACGAAGCGTAAGTCGTACGTGGTAGCTCAATCCGTAGAGGATTTCCCCGCTAAAGGCAAGGTCTTGCATCAGAGTCCCAGTGCAGCACACAGTTTTAATGTGCCAAGGAGTTCCAGGAATGGACGAGAGAAGCAAGCGAGTAATCTTCTGATGTAAGAAAAGATAATTTTGCCCGTCGGAAAAGATTAGTAATAGTCATTGTGTCATAAAGCAAAAAAAGTAACCTCCCTGGGTAGAAGGATGCTTTTTCAGGTTGTGGATAAGTAATCTCCGCCGCATCCTGGCCCTCGTTGCGTTGACATGGAAAACTCACTGTTGTTGTTGTTGTGGTCTTCAGTACAGAGACTGGTTTGATGCAGCTCTCCATGCTACTGTATATCGTGTGCAAGCTTCTTCATCTATGAGTAACTATTGCAAACTACATCCTTCTGAATATGCTTAGTGTATTCATCTATTAGCCTCCCTCTACGATTTTTACCCTCAACGCTGCCCTCCAGTACTGAATTGGTGAGCCTCCTTGCCTTTGTCAGTGTACATTTTATATCCTCTCTACTTCGATCATCATCAGTTACTTTGATCCCTAAATAGCAAAACTGATCTACTGCTTTGAGTGTCTCATTTCTTAACCTAATTCCCTTAGCCTCACTTGATTTAATTCGGCTACATTTCATTATCCTCGTTTTGCTTTTGTTGATGTTAATCTTAAATCCTCCTGTCAAGACAATGTCCATTCCGTTCAATTGCTCTTCCAGGTCCTTTGCTGTCTGACAGAATTACAATGTCCCGGAAAACCTCCAAGTCTTTATTTCTTCTCCAAATTTTTCTTTTGTGTCCTTTACTGCTTGCTCAATATACAGATTGAACAACATCGGGGATAGACTACAACCCTGTCTCACTCCCTTCCCAACCACTGCATCCCTCGACTCTTACAAGTGCCATCTGGCTTCTGTAGAAATTGTAAATAGCCTTTCACTCTCTGTATTTTACCCCTGCACCTTCATAATTTGAAAGAGAGTATTCCAGTCAACATTGTCAAAAGCTTTCTCTATGTTTACAAATGCTAGAAACGTGGGGTTTGCCTTTCCTTAATCTAACTTGTAAGATAAGTTGTAGGGTCAGCATTGCCTCACGTGTTCCAACATTTCTACGAGATCGAACCTGATCTTCCATGACATGGACTTTTACCAGTTTCTCCATTCGTCTGTAAAGAATTCGTATTAGTATTTTGCAGCCGCGTCTTATTAAACTGATAGTTAATTTTCACACCTGATGACACCTACTTTCTTTGGGATTGGAATTCTTGAAGTTTAAGGGTATTTCGCCTGTGTCATACATCTTTCTCACCAGATGGTAGAGTTTTGTCATGGTTGGCTCTCCCAAGGCTATCAGTAGTTCTAGTGGAATGTTGTCTACTCCCGGCGCCTTTTTTCGACTTAGAGTTTTCAGTGCTCTGTCAAATTCTTCACGCATTATCATATCTGCCATTTCATCTACCTCCTCTTCCCTTTCCATAATATTGCCCTCAAGCACTTCGCTCTTGTATGGACCCTCTATATACTCCTTCCACCTTTCTGCTTTCCCTTCTTTGCTTATGACTGGTTTTCCATCTGAGCTCTTGATATTCATAGAGATGGTTCTCTTTAATTTTCCTGTAGGCAGTATCTATCTATCTTACCCCTAGTGATATATGCCCTTACATCCTTACATTTGTCCTCTAGCCATCCCTGCTTAGCCATTTTGCAGTTCCTGTTGATCTCATTTTTGAGACGTTTGTATTCCTTTTCGCCTGCTTCATTTACTGCATTTTTATATTTTCTCCTTTCATGAATTAAGTTCAACATGTCTTCTGTTACCCAAGGATTTCTACTAGCCCTCGTCATTTTACATACTTGATCCTCTGCATAGTATATTACGAGTAAGTTCGTACTGGGATAGTAATATTCTCTTTAGCACATCTCTTATATTTGCTGCGTAACTTTTCTTCGAATCCGCAGCCGACATATTCGGATTCCTGCCAGCTATAAGCATGTTCCATTTCACATTGTCGTTTCCGGGTTCGTTATATTCTCAACGAGCTAACAGAAGCTATGCAGGGCAGTGTCTGCGTACTTACGGCTGCATCATTTCCCGAGAAAATGGCTTTTAGCGTTAATTAGCGAAGCCTGCACGAGGCGTAGCGCCGACTTGTGTCGGCGCAGAAAATAGCGCCGCCTGTCGGCGTGTCGTGTCGTCGTCGCGCGCGCCACGTTCCACGAAGGAGGCGGAGGGAGTGCTTTCGTCACGCGCGCTCCCCAGCATTCCCAGGCACGCTCACAGCCCACTCACCCCACACACAATGCCAGCTAAGAGAACGAAGCTGGTGGTCCACAGGACATGACAACCGGAAAAAATAGTTCCGACTCACCAGGCTTCCTACCGGTTGGTGTCGTTCTCAGACTCTTCCTACCCACCTCAGTTCCTTCTCTCTCCCTCTCTCTCTCTCCCTCTCTCTCTCTCTCTCCCTCCCTCCCTCCCTCCCCCCCTCTCTCTCTCTCTCTCTCTCTGTGTGTGTGTGTGTGTGTGTGTGTGTGTGTGTCTCCTTGTGAAAGCATTGCTAATTACGGATATAAAATGTTTTGCCGTGACTGTATTTCGTTTTCTATTTTTTATTTTGTTCCTACTGCCACATGTAATTATGAAAATGTAATGTAATATTGTGATTTTTAAATGTAAATATGTAATTGTGATAATTTCGATTGCCAATGGATAAATGTGTCTTGCTTTGTGACTGTGGAAAAGTTTGTAAATTTTTTTTTTTGGTATATTATTGACCCTGTGGTGAGTGCGCCTTCTGATTTCATGATTGGGCGCACGCGGCATTTACACCGCAATTTTGCATTGTTATAGTTTTTAGGCAAACCAAAGGGTAAAAGCTGAAATACAACAGCATTTCATTGCATTATTTATTTATTTCGGATAAAAGTAAAGAAAAAATCAGTCAACTCCTTTAAAATAGGTTACACAAATAAACATCTTCAGTCAGAACAAATTTCCATCAGCTGGTCATTAGCATCACAAGAGAAATACATAACGTTCTAACTAGAATGCTTCTTGCAGACATCGTTTCCACAACAGTTGCACGATGTCTTCGTCCTGACATTTTTGTGTCTTCCACATATGTGACATATTCAGGTTTGTCATTAACTGGGACTCCTTTTCTGAATTTTTCAAGAAACAATTGTATATCCTTCGGAAGGTTCGTTAGTTTCGCTCTTTGTACTAGATGAGCGTTCATAAGACTATACCATAGGTTTATTAGAAAAAGCCGTCGTCTTTCTTTATTGTCTCGTTTGTTGTGCCTAAAGATGATGTCCGAATTTATTCCTGCGATATCAAGATGTCGATCGAGTAATGCCAGCGGCCATCTCCTGGTTATTTTTGCTATTTTATACCATGTACACATCTGATCCACAGTATCCACTGCTCCCGTCGTTCTGTTATAGCCCAAATTTACTGCTGATTTCCCACTTTCGGCATCGTAGAGTGTAGGATCACAGGTTTTTTTTTTTTTTTTTTTTTTTTTTTTTTTTTTTTTTTTTTTTTTTTGTTTAGTGAGAGCTGAAGATAAACAGAAACCGTACTTTAAGCCAAAATATCGGCGGTGGTCGACGGCGTCACCCCGCAGAAAATCCGTAAATTATTTCAAAGGGGTCATGTTATGAAATTGCGGACGACAGTGAGGCTGGTATCCCACTGCTGTCTGGGTCATCTCCAGACACGTCTTCGGTCTGTACGCTCATTGACTGTAGCAGACTTGTTTTCAGTGGTAAGTCCCGCTTCGAACTGAGACCCAGGGACCAGTGAAGATGTCTGGAAGAGCTTCAGACAGCGATGGCATACCAACGTGACAGCCGCCCACTGTCCGACCCGACAACCAGGAGTGATGGTCTGGGATGCCACTTCATTTCATAGCAGGACCTCTTTTTCTGTTGCCCGCGGCGCCCTTACAGCACAGCGGTACGCCGACTATAGCCTACCCTCCGTTTTGTTGCTGTTCATGTCAAGCCATCCTGGGCTGACATTTTAGCAAGGTTGTGCCAGCCGCGTACGGCTAGTTTTTCTATTGCACTGAGGCTTCTCGCCAGCACGGTCACCAAATCCCACCCCGACTGAGAACGTTTCGAGCATTAGGGCAGTGCTCTACAACTAGCTTGGGGCTTTGATGATCTGATGTGCCAATTGGACAAAATCTGGTACGATATTCCTCAGGAGGTTATCCAAGAACTCTGTCAATTAACGCGACGCCGAAGAACTGCTTGAATAAGGGCCAGTGGTGGAACAACACGTTGTCGTCTTGCTCAATTTGTGAAGGTCCTTCTCTTTAATAAATCATCCAATTTTTCTGAAATTGTAATAATTTATTTGCCTGTACGTGTACGGCACATCTACAGATTTCCGTGGCGTTCGGATAATTCCTTTGTGTTACGTCTCTTCTTTTTTGTTTTTGTATTTTTTCTTATCGTGTATTAATCTTTGCTCTTATACGAATATGGATGGCTTTAGTCCGGTCTACTTTGCATAGTTAGGCTGAAATGCTAACCATTTTCATATGATGTACACTGCCTGAAAAACTTTATTACCCTAAAGTACTGTGTTCAGTGGCACTAGCGTATAGTATATGCATGCTGAGAGGTTGTAGTGTTAGCAGTTCATTTGTCATAGCCATCGGCTATCAGATGGCGCTCAGGAGGCTTCTCAAAATGTTCAAATGTGCGTGAATTCCTAGGTGATCAAACTAGTGACGTCATCGTTCCCTAGACCTACACACTATTTTTAAACTAACTTAAAGTAACTTACGTTAAGAACATTCTCCTCTCTCTCTCTCTCTCTCTCTCTCTCTCTCTCTCTCTCTCTCTCTCTATCTCTATCTCTCTCATGTCCAAGGGGGGGGGGGGGGGGGGAGGAGGGGACTTGAACCCCCGTCAGAAGGGGCCGCGCAATCCGGGACATGGCGCCTCAAACAGCGCGGCCACTGAGGCTTCTCAACGCACTCTCTGTTTTCACCCTGGAGGCGGTAGTTGTGTTGAGCTTAGAGGTGAAAATTGTGTGCAGCATTCATTGTAGGACGCAACCATGCCCTGCCAACGAGTACTGGACTCCTGCTAACAGCTGCAGCCATTTGAACTAGGTCGCTGTGTGAGTCTGGGGGAAGCTGGATGGACGTATTGGAGGATTGCAGCACACGTTGGGCACAATGTATGGTGGTGTGCTGCTGCTTTCAGCAGTATTCTGTGGAACGTTCTTGTAGACAAGAATCTGGACCTTCCCGTAGTACAGTCGCACGTCAAGATGTCGCATTGTATCAGCAGCGGCGGCCGATTTATTCTCATCCAGGGACGAAATCTAGCCCCATGATGCACCTGCTGTGTCGTCAGGGACCACTGGGAATCGTCTGCTTGCAGCAGTATTAAGATGACATGTGCCTCTGACCAGCGGCCACTTACACCAAGGCATTGCCAAGCACACCTAGTCTGGTGTCTTGAAAGAACTTACTGCAGAGTGGAAGACTGTTGTCTTCAGTAATGTGACTGTGTTATACGTGTATGTGAGTGGTGGATGTACATTTGTATGCTGTAGACCTATGAGCTCCCTGTTCCAGAGTGCATTCGTCCACGACACACAGGCTTCATGGACTGAGGCGCTATCAACAACAACTCACGGTCACATCTGGTGTTTCTGCAGCGTAAAGTAGACACCGCCCACTATATTGCACAGGCTGCTATCTCCTGTGCTTCTACCATTTCTTCGTTGGTTGGTTGGTTTATTTGGGGGAGGATACCAAACAGGAAGGTCGTCGGTTACGTCAATGAGGAAAGGATGGGAAAGGAAATCGGCTGTGCCCTTTCAAAGGAAGTGAGCAATGTTGTGGCTCGCGTTGGTGCCGTTGGTAGGTTAGCATCGTGCAATAGGGGTAGTGGCGTCTCGTTTTCTTGGTTCAAATGGTTCAAATGGCTCTGAGCACTATGCGACTTAACTTCTGAGGTCATCAGTCGCCTAGAACTTAGAACTAATTAAACCTATCTAACCTAAGGACATCACACACATCCATGCCCGAGGCAGGATTCGAACCTGCGACCGGAGCGGTCACGCGGTTCCAGACTGAAGCGCCTAGACCGCACGGCCACACCGGCCGGCCTCTCGTTTTCTTCTGGCGCGACTAGGTTTCCTAGCGTTGTCTGTCTGCGAGTGGCAGCAGCAGCGGTTATCGATATCTAGTATGGTGGTACTATCTTTGGACGGACGTAAAGTTTTTTCCGGGTCGGGGTGTGTCTGGGAATTCGGTCGGGACGGAGCAGCAGTGAGGTCCGGCAGCAGGAGGACACGCCGGGACCGCTGGCGGCAAGCAGGCACTGCCGGATCGAGGGGCTGCAGTTGCGAGGGCCACAACCTCTTGTCCATCGGGCCCAGGACGTTAGAGTTGAGTGAAGATTAACCCAGTAGTAAAACCTCCACTATTTTGAGATCACGCCGTTTGTTCGCACGTTGCTGCTCTCAGGGTCGCTGAGATGAAGAGACACGAGTGGAGTGTTTGGAGTTAGAGAAAATAATTAGCCTTCTTCCACTTCTTGTTATTACTCATTGAATTCCTTGTGTTATTATTGGTGAAGTTCAACCAGTGGTAATTTTCTGCCTAGTGGCCGCTAACGCCCCAGTTACCTGCCCTGGAGGTTAGCGTATTTTCGCGACAGTGTACCTTTCCTCACCTTGCCGCTGCTGTCCGGTAAGGTGTATAGTTCGACAGCCTCCTTCACTGTGGTTCGGATATTTTGTTTCTTGTGGTCTACCTTGGTCGTTGTGGTTTTTTCTGTTTCTGGGTGTTCTAAACACCGGATTCTGAAGACGCAGTTCTATCCGCCGGTTCTGACTTGCCTGGGTTATTCCATGGCTGTATTGGTTATCAGACGTTGGGTAGATTTTGCAAGAGTGTTGGTCTGCATTTAAACTGTTACTAGTTTGAGTTTCGCAGGTCGATCCTTGGAGCACTGTCTGAGGCCCACTTCTCTCTTGATTTGGTCAGATTGTGAGGATTTTTTTTTTTAATTCAATTTTGAATTAATACTGTTTGGGCCTTCAGCCGACATAGAGTTTGAATTTCTTGTTAATAACGCCTCCAGCCATGAGTGTAACGTATCTTAAGAAATTTTAATTAGACAAAATATTTGAACACTGAAATATTGATAATTGTTCTGTAAATATCTCTCGAAGAAGCTTAATTGCTTCTCAAAATTTGCTATTCACGCCTTCAGCCGTCAAATTGTTTTTTGAGTTATTACTGTTGGGGCCTTCAGCCGACAAATAATTTGAGTTTTGGCGAATAAGGCTTTCATCTGTGAGTGCAACTTCCTTAAGCTTTTTTTTTTTTAAATTAGACGTTCTCTTAACAGTCAAACTAAATAATTGCTCCTTATTGTCAACTTTATTTGCAGTTGTTTCCAAATACGTTAAGTGTAAGAGATTTTTTTTAAAAAAATGTGAGCAACCAACAGTAACTCATTACGGCCCCGTCCACACTTAATCCTGCCTTTCGCTAAGTACCAGGTCTCAGGAACCATTCCGGCATTTGCCTGAAGTTATTTATGGAACTCACGGGAAACTTAAATGAAGATGGCGGACGCGGGTTTCAACCGTCGTCCTCCCGAATGTGAGTCCAGTGTGCTAAACAGTGCACCACCAACCTCGCTCGGTCCATTTCTTCGAGAGCACGGTGATGGGCTTTTTCAGCAGATCGGCCGCTGCAACGCAACGTTCTCTTCGTGGTGTACAACAATCGGCCTGACCAGCAAGATCTTCAGATCTCTCGCGAGTTGACGAAGCGGGAACTTACTCGTTGTCCAGTGCCTGCATGAACCGTTGTGGAATTGAAACAAAGAGCTTAAGATGCTTTCTACAACCTATCACAGGATGCCATTCGGCGCCTTTACGATCGTTCGCAAGGGAGAATACACGCCTGCGTTGCCGGTATAGGGCATCGAAGTGACTGTTACAGCAACTTCACGGTCACTACCAATGGTCCTCCTTTACCAGTAGGTTGTGTGATGATCGTTGCAACGCGTGACGTTATTCAGGACATTAAGTATTTTGAGGTAGGTTTTAGGACAAAATGGTTCAAATGGCTCTGAGCACTATGGGAGTTAATTTCTGAGGTCGTCAGTCCCCTAGAACTTAGAACTAGTTAAACCTAACTAACCTAAAGACATCACACACGTCCGTGCCCGAGGCAGGATTCGAACCTGCTGAGAGCTCTGCGGAAATGTTTCTGTTGCTGTTTGTTCACGTGAAGCCGCAACAGACGAAATGTGACATTTGAGATAGCATCTTCCACGCACAGGGAGCAATTACGGGCCACTTTCTGCGAAACGGCCGGTGCGCACTGGCTGCGTTGGCTGGCTGCCCGTTCCGGGAAGCGCGACCAGGGACTTCTGCGTAGCACGGACAGACCAGTACAGTGTGGCGCAGCACGCACTTTGGCTGTGGCACACAGCCGGCTAACGACGCTGGCGTGCGGCCCGGCAGACATGTGGGTCACGCCGGACGTCTGCGCCGCTTCTGTCTGCGTCTGCGGCGGAACGGGCGTAGAGGCCGGCGGGCTGCAGCATCCAGCGTCTGCCGCAGTCCGCGTCACGGCGGCTGCTCGCCTCCCCACGAGGATGTGCGCCTCTTCGAACAGAGCTAATAGCCTGTTTATACAGGGTGCTCCATTGATCGTGACCGGGCCAAGTATCTCACGAAATAAGCGTCAAACGAAAAAGCTACAAAGAATGAAGCTCGTCTAGCTTGAAGGGGGAAACCAGATGGCGCTATGGTTGGCCCGCTAGATGGCGCTGCCATAGGTCAAACGGATATCAACTGCGTTTTTTATAATAGGAACCCCCATTTATATTACATATTCGTGTAGTACGTAAAGAAATATGAATGTTTTACTTGGACCACTTCTTTCGCTTTGTGATGGCGCTGTAATAGTCACAAATATATGGCTCACAATTTTAGACGAACAGTTGGTAACAGGTAGGTTTTTTAAATTAAAATACAGAACGTAGGTACGTTTGAACATTTTATTTCGGTTGTTCCACTGTGATACATGTACTGTACCTTTGTGAACTTGTTTCTGAGAACGCATCCTGTTACAGCGTGATTACCTGTAAATACCACATTAATGCAAATAAATGCTCAAAATGATGTCCGTCAACCTCAATGCATTTGGCAATACGTGTAACGACATTCCTCTCAACAGCGAGTAGTTCGCCTTCCGTAATGTTCGCACATGCATTGACAATGTGCTGACGTATGTTGTCAGGCGTTGTCGGTGGATCACGATAGCGAATATCCTTCAACTTTCCCCACAGAAAGAAACTCGGGGACGTCATATCCGGTGAACGTCCGGGCCATAGTATTGTTCTTCGACGACCAATCCACCTGTCATGAAATATGCTACTCAATAGCGCTTCAACCGCACGCGAGCTATGTGCCGGACATCCATCATGTTGGAAGTACATCGCCATTCTCTCATGCAGTGAAACATCTTGCAGTAACAACGGTAGAACATTACGTAGGAAATCAGCATACATTGCACCATTAGATTGCCATCGATAAAATGGGGCCAATTATCCTTCCTCCCACAATGCCGCACCATACATTAACCCGCCAAGGTCGCTGATGTTCCACTTGTCGCAGCCATCGTGGATTTCCCGTTGCCTAGTAGTGCATATTATGCCGATTTAAGTTACCGCTGTTGGTGAATGACGCTTCGTCGCTAAATAGAACGCGTGCAAAAAATCTGTCATCGACCCGTAATTTCTCTTGTTCCCAGCGGCAGAACTGTACACCACGTTCAGAGTCGTCGCCATGCAATTCCTGGTGCATAGAAATAAGGTACGGGTGCAATCGATGTTGCCGGCCGCTGGTGGCCGAGCGGTTCTGGCGCTACAGTCTGGAACCGCGCGACCGCTACGGTCGCAGGTTCGAATCCCGCCTCGGGCATGGATGTGTGTGTTGTCCTTAGGTTAGTTATGTTTAAGTAGTTCTAAGTTCTAGGGGACTTATGACCTCAGCAGTTGAGTCCCATAGTGCTCAGAGCCATTTGAACCATTTTTGCAATCGATGTTGATGTAACATTCTCAACACCGACATTTTTGAGATTCCCGATTCTCGCGCAATTTGTCAGCTACTGATGTGCGAATTAGCCGCGACAACAGCTAAAACACCTACTTGGGTAGTATCATTATTTGTTGCAGGTCGTGGCTGACGTTTCACATGTCGCTGAACACTTCCTGTCTCCTTAAATAACTTAACTATCCAGCTAACGGTGCGGACACTTGGATGATGTCGTCCAGGATACCGAGCAGCATACATAGCACACGGCCGTTGGGCATTTTGATCACAATAGCCATACGTCAACCCGATATCGACCTTTTCCACAATTGGTAAACGGTCCATTTTAACACGGGTAACGTATCACGAAACAAATACGGTCCGCAATGGCGGAATGTTACGCGATACCACGTACTATACGTTTGTGACTATTACAGTGCCATCTATCACAAAGCGAAAGAAGTCGTCCAACTAAAACATTCATATTTCTTTACGTACTACACGAATATGTAATAAATACATAGGGGTTCCTAATTAAAAAACGCAGTTGATATCCGTTTGACCTATGGCAGTGCAATCTAGCGTGCCAACTATAACGCCATGTGGTTTCCCTCTTCAAGCCAGACGAGTTTCGTTCTTTGTAGTATTTCGTTTGATGCTTATTTCGTGAGGTATTTGTCCCGGTCACTATCAATGGACCACCCTGTATAGTGCTTCTTTTCGCTGGAGCGTTAGTGAACACGCACACAATGTGTGGGCGTATCTGCTCTTTAACTAATATTCAAAAGCTACGTTTAAGCTCGCAATTATATGGCATAAGATCGTAAAATGAGAACTTTTGGATTCTGAACTAACGATCGGAAATAAATATTTAGTATTTCACGGATACAAACGACTTAAATCTAACAACTTACCTTTATTGTGACTGTTAACAAGAGATCATATAGCGAAATGTACATATACAGATGGCGGTAGTATCTCCTACACAAAGTATGAAAGGGCAGTGTGTTGGTAGGGTTCTCATTTGTACTCTGCTGATTTATGTGAAAATGGTCCCGACGTGATTATGGCCGCACAACACTTTGAACGCGGGATGGTAGTTGGAGCTACACACATGAGACATTCCATGTCGTAAGTCGTTAGTAAATTCAGTATTCCGAGATCCAAAGTGTCAAGAGTGTGCCGAGAACACCCAATGTCAGGCATTATCTCTCATGACGGACAATGCACACGGCCTTCACTTAACGACCGAGAGCAGCGGCTTATGCGTGGAGTTGACAGTGCTAACTGACAAGCAACGCTGTGTGAAGCTACTGTAGAAATCAAAGTGGTTACTGGTCTCTGGCAGCAGACAGCGGACAGGAGTGACTTTGCTAACGAGTACGGCATCGGCTCTAGCGTCCCTCCTGGGGTCGTGACAGTACCGGCTGTATCCTAGACGACTGGAAAACCGTGGTTTGGTCAGATGAGTCCCGATTGCAGTTGGTGGTAGGGTTCGAATGAGGCGCAGACGCAATGAAGTCACGGGTCTAACTCGTCAACAAGGCACTGTAAAAACTGGTGGTGGCTCCATAGTCGCGTGGGCTGTGTTTTCATGCAATGGACTGGATCATGGTTATGTTCAGCTACTTGGAGAGCATTTGCAGCCATTCATGGACTTCATCTTCCCAAACAAAGATTGAAATTTTACGGATAGCAATTGAAGGGAACCGAAAGGAAGGCCGGCCTATTATCACTAACGATTTGCTTAGGGGGTCCAAAAACACTAAAAACGATTGTTAAATGCGAGATAGTGGTAGCAGCAGTCACGTTACGACTTGGAAGAAGCCAGGTAAACATCGAAAACGCTTCAAAAATAACCAATACGTAACGGTGGCCTCTCTTGGTGCGAGGTAAAGGTACCACATAATCGATAGTGAGTTTGCGCATGGGGCAGGATTCGCGCTCAGAACTCAAGAAACCCTGCTGAAGAGCGTTCTTAAGTTTGGCCACACGGCATAACCGACACCGAGAAACCATCTCTCTAACATCTTAGTCCATAGATAGCCAAGCCAGATGTTCCTTAATTTTCTGCAAGGTCTTATAGGTTCCTAAATGCCTGCCAATCAACTAACTGTTAAAGTAATGGAAAACGGGGCTTACCAGGGTGGCTGGTAAACAGATTATGAACTCCTTGGCACGTCCCAGGCTTTTACACAAAATGCTCTTCCTGACAACGTATCCATCCAAACGTTCCCCAGCCGGTAGGCATCCCTTAACCGGTCCCCAAATGGGGTCCTGATTCTAATGCTCACCAACATCACCAAAAAAAAAAAAAAAAGAGGGATCTCGCCTAACAACACAACTAAGATCCCCTTGCTCCGTTTCTTGGACGTCTCACTAGGTGGATGTTCAGTGAACATACGGCTGAGGACGTCCGCAAACACATTCTCAGTCCTCATTGTGTGTTTAACCTCGAATTGAAACGCTGAAATGCGTACTGCCCACCTGGCGATACGGCCAGTTTTACGCGGCCCGGCTAATACCCAGCTTCATGATTGTCGGTTTCTAGCTGAAACAAATGGTTCAAATGGCTCTGAGCACTATGGGACTTAACTGCTGAGGTCATCAGTCCCCTAGAACTGCCGGCCGGTGTGGCCGTGCGGTTCTAGGCGCTTCAGTCTGGAACCGCGTGACCGCTACGGTCGCAGGTTCGAATCCTGCCTCGGGCAGTTTGTTAGTTTTAAGTAGTTCTAAGTTCTAGGGGACTGGTGACCTCAGAACTTAAGTCCCATTGTACTCAGAGCCATTTGAACCATTTTTTCCCCTACAACTTAGAACTACTTAAACCTAAGTAACCTAAGGACATCACACACATCCATGCCCGAGGCAGGATTCGAACCTGCGACCGTAGCGGTCGCGCGGTTCCAGACTGTAGCGCCTAGAACCGCTCGGCCACTCTGGCCGGCTCTAGCTGAAACACTCTACGCTCAGGATAAGAGACACATCTCTATCGCGAACAAGACGGCCAATGTCTCACACACGTAAACAGAATATTTGAGTTCGGCACTGGTTAACTGACGAGACGCGTACGCTAATGGCTGTCTTTGATCTTCGAATTCTTGGAGGAAGATGGCGGAAATTCCCCAAAGAGATGTGTCAGTTTGTACAATGAATTTTTTATTGAAATCCGGCACTCCGAGAACCGGAGGATTGGCTATAGCTGCCTTAATGTGCTCAAACGTGGTTTCTTGGGAAGGTCCCCATTCAAAACACACCCCTTTCCGGCGCAGTTCATTTAGAGGAGTCGCCAACTGAGCAAAAGTAGGGACAAAACGCCTAAAATAATTTGCCATGCCTATGAACCTGGCGATCCCACGTTTATCAGTAGGCGGCAGGAGACCTCTCAATGCCTTAGTCCGCTCCTGGTCAATGCGAATCCTCCGGCCTGATACTAGGTGACCTAAGAAAGGTACCTGCTGCCTGTCTAATGTCAATTTACTGGGTTTAACAGTTAAACCGGCTCCCTGCAATCTAGCAAAGACTTGCTGAATGTGATCCAAATGCTTCTGGAACGAACGGCTATAAATTACTAAATCGTCCAAATAATTATAAACACACACTAATTTCAAGTCTCCAAGAATATTATCCAGCAAACGAGTAAGAACGGCCGCGCCAGTGGCCAAACGAAAGGGAACCCTGTTCAACAGATTCCAATCACTGCAAAATGCGGTAACATGCTTACAGTCTTCGGCTAAGGAAATCTGATAATAGGCTTGATTCAAATTGAGCACAGCAAACCAATTACCTCCGGCGAACCAAATGAAGGAGTTATGAAGATCAGGTAGAGTAACTGATTCAAGGATAACCTTGGTGTTAATGCGCGGTAATCAACCACAGGCCTATAATCCCACCCCTGATCCGTAGGAACAAGGAATATGGGGGACGCATAAGCAGATGTGGAAGGCCTAATAACTCCTTGCTCAAGCATTTTAGATATCTTTGCTCTTAGTATCTTCATCTCAGGCGGTGAGAGACGATATGAGGACTGCTTGACTGGAATATCCTCAGAAAGCGAATATGGTAGTTAGGAACATTAGTAACACGCAGTCTATCACAGAGAAGCTCAGGAAACCTCCCCAACAAATCGCCTAATTCATAGGCCCGCTGTAACGACAGATGGGTGAGATCAAACTTATTAACATTAGTATCAACAGCCAGGATACCGGCATTTCGATGCTCCGTACGTTTAGCACATACAAAAAAATCCGAACTCCTGAGCAGAAGCGAACTGAAAGAAGGTGTGCCCGGAATAGTTCAAGACAAGACTAGTTTTATCATTAAATCACATCCCAAAATCAAATCAACCGGGAGTTTCTTAACCAAGGCCAAAGACAAGGGCCAGGAGAAATCCCCAACCGAGATACACCCTAGGACCCAACCATGTAGAGGCAACACCTGTCCATTGGCAACCCGATATCTCTGCACCGCAGAAGGGACCGACGGAAGTCTCGTAAGATGACCAAATTCAAGGTACCATTCAAAGTTTAGCAACGAAAGGGAGCTACCAGATCCAAAAAGGCACAAATAGGTTCGCCACCTACTCGAGGACAAATATAGGTGAAAGGCGGTGTGACGATGGCGCGGCGACACGGCCACAACAGTGCTTAAAGGCTCGATCCCGAAGTCGCTGCCCAGCCCGGCCTCACTTATTCGCTCTGGGCGCGCGCGGTTGAACGCAAGAACGAACTAAATGATCTATCTGACCACGCCTGAAACAACGCCGCGGTTCCCTTTTAGCAGCCTCAGCCGAAGTAGATAATTCGAAGTTTTCCTTGACAATTCCCGCGGGCTGAACCTTACCCTTAGGCACGCATCGTCCGCGAGCGGTAACGCAGATATCGCTACAACGGCGGCACGGAGTTTAAAGGACGATCACGAAAAACAAAGTGCGACTTATCCGCCACCCGCATTCCCCTCAGGACAATAGAAACCAAATCCCGTTCTGGCGAATCGACTAACAATGCCAATCAGGCTGTCTTAACTCTGTCCACATATTGGTTCAAATGGTTCAAATGGCTCTGAGCACTATGGGACTCAATTGCTGTGGTTATCAGTCCCCTAGAACTTGGAACTACTTAAACTTAACCAACCTAAGGACATCACACACACCCATGCCCGAGGCAGGATTCGAACCTGCGACCGTAGCAGCAGCGCGGCTCCGGACTGGAGAGCCTAGAACCGCACGGCCACCGCGGCCGGCTGTCCATATATTGATGTAGCTCCTCTTATCTTGCTGCATCTGGCAAATATAGCGACACTCGAGCTGCTTGCGAACCCCCATGGTCAGTCTTTCGTTAATTACAAGCTCCCTCAATTGCTGCAAAGAAAACCCCTTGGCCATAGCTCGGAATACGAGGCTCCTAAATTCGCCTCTAGCTAATGGATACAATAGCGACAAAACTAGTCGATGCGAAATGCCAAAAGCAGCAGCGTATTGCTCAAGGCGAACTAGCAACCATAATAAGCTTTCAATTTGCTCGAGTCGATCTTTAACTAATTCTGTGATGTTTCGAAGGAGGCGCACCAAAGGATTAGGCAATTTAGTAAACACTACGTCTAACTTCTCGAAAGAGACACGAGCATCACTCCCTCGCCCCCCTGGAGATAGCACGTCCCGCTACTCAGTTCTTTTCGCATCAAGTTCTAAACATGTAAGCTTAAACTGCAATCCATTAACCAAAGACATCAATTCGGCGGTTAATTTCTTATGACGATCCTCCACCCTTAGCGCACCTAAATCCGCTATCCGGTTGGTTAAATGCATTGACTGTGCCTGCACCCTGTCTGACTGCCACTACGTTGAGTGCCCTCCATAAAGCCTATGGTGTCCTCAAGGCCCCTAATGGCCTTAAACAAAAACTCAGTGGCTGCTTCTGTCTCATCCACAACATCCGGCCTGATGTGAACAGCCTGAAGAACGGTAGCACGCAAACGGGCTGCTAAGCCCGGAACGTACCCTCAATAGGCTGGTGCCTTATCGCCAGCTCATAAATGAGGTGGTCCCTCCTCAACAGGCCGATCCCGCCGTTATAATTAGCCACCTAAAACAACAAATAGCAAGACAATTGTCATGTTACAATTCAAACCAACGGTAACTCTAATGGGAATATTACAATCGCAACCACGCTCTGCTACCACTGAGACGTGGGACTTAGGGAAAGCAGGAAAGTGTGGAAAAAAAATGGCTCTGAGCACTATGGGACTCAACTGCTGTGGTCATCAGTCCCCTAGAACTTAGAACTACTTAAACCTTACTAACCTAAGGACATCACACACATCCACGCCCGAGGCAGGATTCGAACCTGCAACCGTAGCAGTCGCACGGTTCCGGACTGCACGCCTAGAACCGCGAGACCACCGCGGCCGGCGAAAGTGTGGAAGGGGCCTAATCAGTTATCGTTGGTTGCACAGAAAACACACACACTTTATTTTAAAAAACAAAACTCTCAACAATCATTTTTAAAAAGATTTTACTACACTGGCAGCTGAAAGCCTTATTAGAAGAATTGCAAGTTATTGTCGGCTTAAAGCCACAAGCAGTGTTATAAACAATTAACGGCCGAAGGCCTGATTTTAGAAAGGATTCAAAATTATTGGGGGCTGAAGGCCACAAGCAAATTTCAGAATACACAATGGCTTAAGGCCTGAATTACAAGTAGGGAAGGCAGTTGCATGTTAAAAACCCAAACCTTTTTAAAACAATCGCAACGAACTGTAACAGGCTATAGTGACGGTTGCAGGCCTTATAAAGAGAAAAATGAAAATAATTTGTTGGCTGAAGGCCACAAGCAGTGTTACAAACAATTAACGGCTGAAGGCCGGAATTACAAGTGGGGAAGGCAATAACATGTTAAAACATTAGTGTAAATTTAAAGCAATTATAACAACTTGTCGAGTGATCCACAGACAGTGCTTCCTGGATCGACCTGAGGAAGATGACTGCAGCTGTGTAAGCGGTGAGACAGTCAGCCAAGAGTTGTACTCACGTAACAGGATGGCAATTCACAATAGGGGTAGCTTAAGCGCCGACCGTCCGACTAACCAATCCGCCTAACGTCCGATCACCGGTACAACGATCGAATATTTTTAGGCAAGGACGAAGAGACGTACAGCACTACGTCTTCAGAAACACACCCAAGGCCGAACGAAACACTAGAACCAAGGTAGACCTCCCAAAAACATATTACCAGTACAATTCAAGAGGCTGTCTAACTACACGCCGTGTCGGACAGCATCAACACGACGAGGAAAGGTACGCTGCCGGAAAAGTACGCTAAACTCCAGGGCGGGTAACTGGGGCGTTAGCGGCCACAACTAAATCCAAACTAACATCAAGAAGGTGGCTAATAGCTTCCGCCAACCTGACAGACTGCACTTGTCGCGGCTGGTCTCACCGACCCTGGTAGCAAAAATGGTTCAAATGGCTCTGAGCACTATGGGACTCAACTGCTGTGGTCATAAGTCCCCTAGAACTTAGAACTACTTAAACTAACCTAAGAACATCACACACATCCATGCCCGAGGCAGGATTCGAACCTGCGACCGTAGCAGTCGCATGGTTCCGGACTGCGCGCCTAGAACCGCGAGACCACCGCGGCCGGCGACCCTGGTAGCAGCAACATGCAAACAACAGCGAGATCTCAAACAGTGGAGGTTTCAGTACTGGACACGGTTCACTCAACTTCAAATGTCCTGGGTTCAGTCGTCTGCTACAGCCCCTCGGTCCGACAGTGCCTGCACGCCGCCAGCGGTCCTGACCTGCCCACGCGCTGCAGACCTCCTCGCTGTTCCGTCCCAAGCCGAAATTTCTAAGAATGTACGTTTGGAGCGCAGCATTGTGTGGTAGTGAAACATGGACTGCGGGAAAACCGGAACAGAAGAGAAACGAAGCATTTGAGATGTGGTGCTACAAATGAATGTTGAAAGTTGGGTGGGCTAGTAAGGTAAGAAATGAGGGGGTTCTGCGCAGAATCAGAGACGCAAGGAATATGTGGAAGACACTGATAAGGAGAAGGATCATAGAACATCTTTTACGACATGAGGCACTGACTTCCATGGTACCAGAGGGAGCTGTAGAGGGCAAAAACTGTAGAGGAAGACTGAGATCGAAATACATCCAGCAGACAATTGAGGACACAGATTGCAAGAGCTAATCTGAGCTGAAGATGTTGTCACAGGAGAGGATGTTGTGCCGGACCACATCAAACAAGTCAGCAGACTGATGATTCGATAACGGCGCACAAATTTCACTGAGACGTAATAAGAGTATCAGAGTGTAAGGTGTATTGTTAAGGTCGTGCCACCAGCGTAGACGGGAACATACACTGATCAAAAATATCCGGACACCCCTGTGTAATGTAGAATCGGCCACTAGGTGTCACGAGAGGTGGACCGCCACCGTATAAGTAGGCGGGGAGTACTGTGTTGTGAGCAGAGAAGCGGTAACAGCAAAATGGGTCCGCCAGGACAGCTCAGCGGCTTCTAATGTGGACTAGTCATTGGATATCTCCCGAGTAACAAATCAATGGGGGCCTGCACTGCAACTGAGACTGAACAATAAATCGAAATTATTCTACACATCAATACAGTTGCTGATTATCACGAGACGAATATGTGAACTATAGTCGTCTACAGACGCCTATCTGCAGACGGTGGTCAGAGGATGAAGTGGAAATGCTAAGGAACAATCCATGCTAGACCAAGACAAGGGAGACCTCATGTACTGTCGGACAGGGACCGTTAAGCAATTCAGAGGTTGGTTGTAACAAATGACATGAAATTTGTGGAAGGAAAGAATTCGAAATTCGTAAACTAAGGACGACGACACACACACACATACACACACACACACACACACACACACACACGCACGCCTGAGGGAGGACTCGAACCTCCGACGGGGGAAGCCCCCGCCCGGACCGTGGCAAGGCGCCCAATACCGCTCGGCTACCCCGCGCGGCTTACCGGAAGGAGAATCACTCTTGAGTCCTAAAGTGCTACAAACAGTAAATTTACTGTACGTAGGGAGTTACAAAGACTTTATTACAATGGACCAGCAGCTCCCCTTTTCTGTACTCGCTGCTAAGCGACGCTTGAGGTGCTGTGAAGAGCAACACCACTAGACAATGGATTACGAGAAACGGATAGTTTGGCGTGACGAATCACGCTATACCCTGTGGCTATTCGATGGTAAGGTTTGGATCTGGCGAATGGCTAGAGAACGTTTTGTACCACCATGTCCAGGGCCAACAGTGAAGTACTGAGATGGTGTTACAGTGTAGGGGACTTGTTGGTGATTAGGGTGTGGTCCTCTTATTGCGCTAAATAAAACGCTAAATACGGAAGGGATATGACATGTTACAACATTGTGTTCTGCGTACAGTAGAGGAACAGTCTGGCTGGAGACTATTACCGTGTGTTTCAGCATGGCAGTGCACGATGTCTGCGAGGCAATGATTTACTGACAATAACATTCCTTGAAGCGGACTGGTCTGCCCAAAGTAGCGACCTGAACCCAATGAAATATCTTTGCACTGACTTAGAACGTCGACTTCGCTACAGACCCCAGCGTACAAAGTCACTGTCTTTTCTGGTTCGGCTCTTCTGGAAGAATGGGTTGCCAATCCTCCACAGATATTCAGGCACCTCATTCTAGGTGTGACCAATACAGATCAAGCCATCGTAAAAGCGAAAGGTGGACGCAACCCATATTGATGTCGATTGATAGGTGTTTGGATACTTTTGACCATAAAGTGCAGACTGTAAACTAACACAAGCTTTACACACATTCATATACCTGAAATATTCATCTCCTGACATTGGTTCCTTACCTCAGAATTGTCCAATTGTGTCTGTACACTTTTGTTCCTACAGGTTTGGGAGACCCTGTAGATTCACTAACCAAGCTGGCATCTGTAGGTAGTCCTTGCTATCTGTAATACACAACATGGCGGTGGGTCAACACAACAGCAACCACAGATGTACAGGAAGCTCAAAACATTTGTCGATTGAAATTAAAAGATGAAATGCATGTTGAATTTGCTGCCCATACCTGTGCGTTTTATGCAACCCGCAACACCTTCAGATACCACTCCAAAGATTTTAATGTTCTATTGCTCACTATGCACGAACTATTAGTTCCTCAGAAAAAATGAACAGGACCTCTTTGTAGGAAATTTAATGTAGCTACATTTTGTACTGGGGTACATTTTCGCTGTAAGCCGTAGTTTTCGCATCATTGAAGAAAAACGTACAAAAATGACCTTCAAATGCACGTTTGTTTATTGTTATTATTATTTCTTTCCTTTCTCAGACGTTATGTCTGGTTAAAAATGGAAAGTGACGCGGACCTTGATCAATCGTGACTTCCTTTTAACTGTACGGTATATGTTACATTGCATTTAGGAACTTACGGGTAATTGAACAAGTATCAATAATTACAGATTTCTGTAGTTGTATATATAAGTTTGGATGTAGCTGTATTGCTTTGATGTACAGGTTGATATTGTGTGGTATGACTCCTGTTGTTGATAGTATAATTTATTATTATTATTATTATTATTATTATTATTATTATTATTATTATCATTCACTTGTGGGCCCACGTAAGGTACAATCAATCAGTGTCACTTTTGAGGGTTGACCTTTCTGTGTGTCCTAATTTCTTTGTTCCTTTCAGAGTGAAGTCTCTTTCCTTTATCAGACCACAGTCGTTCCAGTCCCTTTTATAATTTCCCTCTGACCTACTTTCCAATCAAATATCTTTCGTCTGAGTGTTTTTCTATCTGTAACGTCTGCCTGAGCTATACCGGCTACTTTACGATCGTCCTTAATTGCAGTGTTCCATTTAATTGGCTCAGTTTTGGCCTTCTGTTTTCCTAGAATTCTACTATTTGTTTTGTCAACATAATGGGTGCCATTCATTTAATGTGCCCATGAAATTTTAGTCTTTGTTTTCTCATGGCACCATGTATGTATGTGTAATTTTCTGTTTCCTTATTACTTCTCAGCCTACAAGTTTACCCAGCATTAATTTTGGGGCTTAATATTTTCCTAATAATCTTTCTCTTTTTTTTCTTTAGAATTTCTTCAATACCTCTCTTTCTATTTGAAGTTATAGTTTCTGCTCCATAAAGACATTCAGGTTTGATTACAGTGCTGTAATGCGTAACTTTACTGAATTTAGAAAGTGATTTTTATTATAAATATTTCGTATTAATCTGAATGCAGTTGCCATTTTTTTTGATAGCGAACTTCGCTTGCAGCGTTTCCAGACCGTTTTCTTGTATGATTTGCCCCAAGTATTTTAACTGAGAAACTATTTTTATTTTTCATATTTCGTGTTCAAAAACTTTGGTGCCTGTTTGTTGCATGTCAGTATATTCACTTTTTGTGAATGATATTTGTAGTCCTACTTTTTCCGCAACTTCTTGAAGAATTTCAATTTGTTTTCGAGCTGTAGTAATATCCCTAGTTAAAATTGGCAAATTATCTGAAAAGGCGAAGCCGTCTAATATTACTCCTACCTAACTTGATTGATTGATCTATATTTTGACTCGACTTTTGCTCTCTCCAATCTGTAACTAACTTTTCCAAATAAAAAATAAATAAATAAATAGTAATGGGGAGAGTCCATTTCCCTGTTGAACGCCAGTCTTTATATCAAATGGTTCAGAAATTTCTCCCATGAATTTAACTTTGGAGCCAATGTTGGTTAACGTTTTCTCAATCATTTTTAGAGTTTTATTATCTAACCCTTGCCTTCTATTGTCTAGCCCTTGTTCCTTTAAAATTTGGGAAAGAGATTCAGGATCAAATGAGTCGTAGGCCTTTTTAAAGTCCACCACCGTACATACAGTATTGTCACTACAAATCTTTTGATGCCTAAGGATTAGTTTTAAATTAAGAATTTTTTCTGGACAGGGTCTATTAGGTCTAAAGCTTGCTTGGTATTCATCAATTTTAGGTTCTAACTGTTCTTGGGCTCGATCAAATAAACATTGCGAGAGAATCTTGTGTGTGACTGGGAGACGAAAGATTCGTCGGTAATTATTAACATCGGTTCTATTCCCTTTTTTATTCCGTGGAGGAATTAGGGCAGTTTTCCAGTCCTCTGGTATTTTCTCAGTTTGCCAGATATGTCCTGTTAGGTTGAGTGATCTCTTTTATAGTGTTACGGCCAGCTGAGTTTAGTAGTTCCGCAATTATACCGCCTTCTCGAGATGCTTTAATGTTTTTAAGTCTCTTAATATGTTTAGTCATTTAGATTTCGTCACGTCCTTAGAATTAGGATTGGTGGTATCAGTTTGCTGTGGTTGGAATTTATTCGCTGATTCTGGACAGTTTAATAGTTTTTCAAAACAATTAGCAAGTACCTTATAATATTTCTAGTTGTTAAGAGCCAAACTGCTATTTTTATTTTTGAATCAATGACTTTGATGTTGGGAACCGGTTAGTTTTGTTTTGAATGTTTTATAAAAGTGTCTTGTATTGTTCTTTTGTAAGTCTTTTTCAGTTTATAAAAGTTAGACATTTTCGTAGTTTCGTTTACTATGTCGGATTAATTTAGCTGTTTTTTTTGTTTTTTTTGTTTTTGTTTTTTGTTACAGGTAGGAAGGTGTTGTACCTATTTTCAGTTTTGTTACTATTCAATTTTTGAATGCCTCATGCCTAGACTGAACTGCTGTTTCACAACCGCGCTCCACCTGTCTTTTGCAGCGAGTTAAGCTTTATGCTGTTTTGATTAACTTTCTTTTAGGCTTTGCCAATTTTCGGATTTTTTTTTATCAAGTTCGCTTGTTAGAGTTGGGTTTATTTTAGCAGTGTCACGTTTTGGGATAACGTCTTATGTTTTGATGAGTTTTTGAGGTTGAAGTTTGACTTTTATTCGCGTTAAATAAGGGTCAGACTCTAGAATAGACCCTTTCCTAACTTGGACATTTAAAACTTCTTTGTAGGTACGGTATGAAATTGCTACATGATCGATTTGAAATTCCCCAATAAATGTACTGGGTGCCTGCCAAATTTTTTATTTAGAAGAGTTCATTTTAAAATATGTTGACATGATTTTAAGATTATAATTTTGCACGTTTCAGCAAGTCTTTGGCCATTTTGGTTTGTCCATCTATGTGTAGGAAATCCACCCACCGTTTTCTTATATTTTTTCTGTTTACGTAATTGAACATTAAAATCACGTATTAAAATTTCAACATGGATTGAGGGAATTTTCGAGAGGATACTTTCCAACGTTTCCCAAGTTACATTAACTTCTTCAGGTTTTTTACTGGCATATGGGCATTAATTAAAGTGTATGCTTTATTTGCACATTTAAGGGAAATTGTCATTAGTCTATTATTAATGGGTCTTACCTCCGTTATTGAATTCAAAATATTTTTGGGGACAGCAAAAGCAACTCCCAGATGTGGTGTATTATTAAGTTCTCTTTTATCAGTTTTCCTTTCAAAAAGACGATAATTGCCGAAAACTATGGTGTCATTGTTCGTCATTCGTGTTTCTTGAAGTGACAGAATTTGAATATTCTGTTCTTTTAATGTATCTCCAAATTTACGAAGTTTACTTGGCTGCAAAAGTGTTTGTATATAAAATGTTGCAAAAAATGTATTTCTTTTGAAGTTGGCCAGAGGACTCAAACTTCCTGTGTTGAAGCACATTGCAGTTTGATCTAGCCGCAACAGAGAGAGACAAGTTGCTCCAGAAATATCACCTGGGGTATTACTATGATTATCAAAATGCACCACGATGATTGTACTTGGAATCAGGCGAGTTGGGAAGAATCATTGAGTGGACTCAGAGTTTAAAGACTGGAAGGGTTGGTTCCAGAATATAAATTTCAGCCACACCGCTGGTGAAAAGACGCTGACCGCTCTGCTGCTTGCTACAAGACGGACGCAGAGTATATAACCCTACCCCTCTTATTGTAATTTAGTATACTTTTGCCCAAATAACAGAAAACATGTCTCTCTGCTGTCATATATACTACACCCCAACAGAATAAATAATCCTGTTACGGGAAAAGCTACGTATGACCGTCTTACTAAAACTTAGTGTAGTTTCCAAATAAATTACATTATGGGAGGATGGTCCTATTAACACGAAAAGCTAATCAATAGAGTTACCCTGATGCAAATGAAGTTCGCTGTCGAACGATGGCAACTGCATTCAGAGTAACACAAAATATTTATAATAAAAAATTACTTTCTAATTTCTGTAAAGTTACGCATTACAGCACTGTAATCAAACCTGAATGTCTTTAAGGAGCAGAAAATATAACTTCAAATAGAAAGAAATTCAAAAGAAAGAAAGAAGGAAAGAAAGATTACTAAGAAAGTATTAGGCCCCAAAATTACTGATGGAGAAGCTTATAGGCTGAGAAGTAATAAAGAAATCGAAGAGTAATAAGGAAATAGAAGAGTACACAGACATACATTGTGACATGAGAAAACGGAGACTTAAATTTTATGGGCACATTGAAAGAATGGCACCCACTAGGTTGACAAAACAAATAGGAGAATTCTACGAAAACAGAAGTAAGGCCAAAACTGAACCAAAGAAATGGATTGCTACGATTAAGGAGGATCTTAAAGCAGCCAGGATAACTCAGGCAGACCTTACAGATACGAAAACATTCGGACAAAAGATATTTGGTTGGAAACTTGGTCAGAGGGAAATTATAAAACGGACTGGAACATCGTGGTCTGATGAAAAATAGACTTCATTTTGAAAGGATGAAACAAATTTGGACACAAAGAAAGGCCAACCATCAGATGCGACATTGATGGATTGTACCTCGCGTTGTCTTACTGGGCCCATATGTGAACAATAATAAGAGTTACCCTTTTTACAAGATGTGACCGTGTGTTGTGTTTAATGGAAAAGTAAACCAGACTATTCTATTCTTTTCCTAAGATTTTACCTAGCGGTTAAATTGAAACTCAGCATGAATAATATTATACTGAAGCTAGGACAACTCAGTTCCAAGTTCATTTAGTGGTTTAAAATATGTACTAATGGTCGCCAACCTATCCAGGCAATGAAACAGGAAAGTATTGGAAAAGCAGAAGTATGAATTTTGCCTACTTTCTTACTACTGTTTAATTTGGTTGTTCATATTAAATATTACTCCACGTTAACAATATTGCTGCAGACATTGGAATTTCTTTTTGACTACTACACCCTTATACATTACGTTTGTAAACGAAAAAAACTCAGTAGATAAGGAAGCCAAAAAAATTTAGCCAAGGGGATCTGTAGAAAAACATTTCCTGTAATAAACAACTTAAATACTAAAATACTTAGATAATAAAGCACACTCTTTTTATACTGATCATTTCACTTCAAGAAAACCTCTTTCTCACTGGGATTTACTTTCAAAAACTGTCATTCTTTAAACGAACTCCGTATAGCCAATTGCCAGATTCTAGTAACCTGGCTACACTCTGATTAAATTTTACTTAGCAAACTTTTACTATAACATTTTGCAATAGTTAAGAAAACACAAAAACAGTTGAAATGGTGCCTCTTTATATTAACTTGGCACTTCGTAAGTCTGTAAAATAGGACACTCGGATTCATCAAACACCAGGAAGGAACCCAATATAGATGTATGATTAGGATGAAATAACAGGGTGAACAGGTTGCTTTAAATTTCAAGAATGATTCTTAAAACAGTTTAAATCAATGGTTCACACTGTACAAAACTAAATTTACTGTTAAAAAAGTCTGATCTGATAGCGGTAGGCTTGGGTGTGGCGAACAGTTATGGCGGCTACACTACCCACAGTACGGCCTGCAATTCTCTTGCTGTATGAGCTCAGTTTCTCTTCTTGGCATTTTGCAAATCTATATACAATGGCCCAACAACTCGCAGCTATGCCATAAGCCGTTTGCAGTCTCCATCCGAGGCATTTTATGCGAATTTGCAGGCATAGCTTCTCCTGCTCAACAAAGGTGTTGCCTCAATCACTGCTGCCTACAAACACAGTGTCTTACTTCCAGCGTTTGCTCTAGGTAGCGCGCCAATTCACCCTTGTCACCTTTTCCATTCCCCAAAGCCACTTTCGTTTTAAACAAAAGCACACTGGTATTTACATAACACCTATTTCTTATAGTGTTGCTAAGCGTGACCATTTCTTAAATTGTCAGATTTACATTAACATGAACAATTTATACACAAATATTTTTAAATACGAAAGGTCATCAGAATATGATTTAACATAATAAACAATTTACATACAGTACTCACATACAACACAAAGAACTTCAACCTCCAGTGCAGTACACTTTACTTTATATATAGTATCAAGATGCGAAAATTTTAAAGCAAAAAACTTATAAAAATTTAAATGAACCACAAACAAATATTGTTATAAGTCGATTTGTTTTTGTTTTGTCTTGGTCCGAGGACTGCTTATTTTGTATTCGCAGCTGTCCACCATAACTGATGGAACGTTCACTATCCATCACCTGTGACCCTTCCAATATCTGAGGCAAGGTCGGCTTCTTAGACTTTTAGTTACAAAGTCTTGAAGCCTGGAGCATGTTTGTTTATTTTTAATTATTCGAAAACCATGGCCTCCTGCGAAAGTGTAACCCCAGCACGTAATTTAACTACTTTTAAGTTTCCTGGGAAAAGGTCGTGTTCATATTTTCTATAGGACTAACAGTCTGCACATAGCAGGCGAGAGAATATGAAAATCTCGCCGTGATTTTTGAAGGTGTTGCGTGTTGCATAAAATCGATAGGTAGGGGTAGCTGAATGACCCTGTACTATTTGTCACTTAAAAGACGATAATCATCTCTTTAAAATGAAGTTGTTATGCTTTCAAGTCCTTAACAAAGATTTCGTTCTGTAGTGACAGTAAGTACACTCTATTCACAGATGCCAGTAAGTTTCCTTTTGGAATACAACGTACCCTCTGCAGAAGGCATAGTTAAATCAGTATTAACGAAAGAGGTCTTACGTATGCAAGTTTGAATACCATATGTGGTGTGCAGAGTTAGGCAGGGAGGACCCCTATGCTACTTTGATTGTCTATTGTCTGGAGTCCCGTGTGGTGTGCAGTCAAGCGAGACGGCAGCTATTAAGTAACGCTCCAGTGACCGCTGGAATGCGTTCCCCTTCTTCTATCGAACATGCGGCACACGATAAAAGAACGAACAGGAGTTGTCTGGCTTGTCCAGGCTGCATTTCGGTAGTATACTTTTACCTGCCATGTAGCTGGGGGGACAGCGTGCGGCGTCTGAGAGAGCTCGGCGTGTGCCTTGGACAGTTTGTAGGACAGGTGGTGGTGGTGGTGGTGGTGGTGGTGGTGCTTTGTTGTAATCACTCAACGGAGTGCTAGGATTCAACTCTCCACGGTAATCTAGTCTGTCAAGCCCTCTTGACCTTTGCATAACTACCGTAACCTTCATAGCTTTGAACGTACAGTATTTCATCTCTGATCTCCCACTGTAAATTTTACCCTTCACTCTTACCTCCATTACCAAATTAAGTATTCCTTCACACCTCAGGTTGGTGTTGTATCGGTGGATCCCTTCCTCTGTTAACTTCGTAAAGCTTTTTCTCTCCCGTTCGAGCTAGAGTCTCTTCGTTAGTTTCTGAATTTGCCCATCTAAACGTCAGTATACCTCCGTAGCACCAAGTTTCAAAAGCTTCTATTCTTTCCTTCTCCATGTTTTATTTTCATATGGGACTATAGAGCAGGGCTTCCCAACCTTTTCAGCTGGCGGACCCCTTCTACAGTCGAAAATCCATGGCGGACCTCTAGTCAGTCAAGAGCACAGTAACTTTAAATTTCAGAGCGGAACCCATGGGAACTGGAAGCTTCTTAATGCTAGTGCCATGTTCCCAATGACCCCCCTCCCCCCACTCCCTGAAGTATCAATAGTCTTTGTAGCTTCTTGTGATTGGTCTTCCTTTGGTCATCCTCCCTCCTCCGTCATTTCAACTGGAAACTTCCCTTGCTGTGAAGGCGATGTAAGAACCGCACCCTTCATCAATGATCCCGACTTCAGCGACGGATCCATGTTAGAAGTAATAAACTGGTCAAAAATCGACTTATGAAATAATTAGTGCACTGACAGAGCAAGTTTAACATTTAACGATGCCTGGGGCCGCATACGTGCCAGCGAGTGCTGTGATTGGTCGACAAAGCTCGCTCCGCGCATGCGTAAAAGGTTTCAGCGCATCTAGCGCCGTGAGCCGGCGCCCAAACGACCCCCGTATTGGTGCTAAACAGTCGATCAGAGAAGCCGCATTCTCCGGCATTAAACTGTGTATGCGTTCTCACTTAGGAACCGCAAAGGCTGCTTGGGAATACGACCTGAAAAAAAAATAGCGATGAATTTGATTTTCACATTTTTATTCAATAATTTTACTCATTATTTTACACGATTTGGTGAAAGGTGGCCGCGGACCCCCTAGAAAGAGCCGTCGGACCCCTAAGGGGTCCGCGGACCACATGTTGGGAAGCCCTGCTCTAGAGAAATAGTTTCAGAAAAGACTTCTTGACACCTAAATTTATATTCGATTTAATTTTTTTTTTCAGGAGAGCTTTTCTTGATATTGCCGCACTGGATTTTATATCCTCTTTACTTCTACCGTTGTCAGTTATCTTGCTGCGAAAACACTAGAATTCCTTTCTACTTTTTGCGTGCCGTTTTTCCCAACTGCACTAAATTGTAAGTATTACACATTTTTTGATGTTGGTCTTGTAATGCGTGTTCAAAGACCAGATACGCTATGTAAAGGCGACTTAGACTACCCTTCACTTTTTCGTTCGTCGTACAATCCGCACTTGGCATGGTGTCAGCAATTATTGTGGTCCACACGCGCGAGCTCTGTCAGATCAGAGATTTGTTACGTTTTGCACAAATAACCAGAAATGAATCACTTGCCAGTCACGATTTTCAGTCAGTATTTGAAATAACTTTGTCGGGAAATGTCGTCTTAAGTGTTACGTTTCTTCATCAAAGCTGATAAATAGTTTCAGTATTCAGAGACAAAACACTCTACAGTAAACCTTGAGCTCATTGCTGGACTAAGTCCCTAATCCGATATTCAGCTGATTACGGATACCAGTTACCAGTTACTTGGCGCTGGCCTCTGTTTCGACTGCACATGAGATTGGATTCCTCCTGTACGTCGGTCATGGGGCCTTAAGATGGTGTGGTGAAACTCCGAAACTTAAGTTCAACGTATAGACGGTTGAGGGTATTTTTAATTTTAAAATTTTAAGTCACTAATACCTGAATACCTATTTCGTGGTTATTTTGCAAAAAAGTGATTCATTGTTGTTCATTTTGCAGATAAGATTAAATATTATCTGTATTTTCATATTTTCTAAAACTGAGAAAGTATTATTTATTAATTTTTATTATTCTTGAATTTCTTAGTAGAAGGATAATATTTGCACTTGTCTACAAAGTAAAAAACAGGAAACATAGAAATAGTAATTGAGGAAGATTAACTGCAAATAATGACGACCTTTATCTTATGATTTAGATATGTTACAGCTGTATCTTTCAGGAGGCTGCTATATTTGTGCGCGTTCTGTGTTCAGTCTATGAGAAACGGGTCTGTGAGATGAAGGTTCACTATCCCACACAATACGTTTACACTCCATGGACGCTGACGTTCCATCCGACGAAGCCAACGAGGATTGTCAACAGATCAGTAGCGCATGTTTCCGTGCTCTACATGACCATGATTGGTAAATTTGACTACATCTCTAAACAAGATACATGATACGTATGGAATATCCAGCTCTGATGCAATATACAGAAGTTAACGCGATTCTATAATCGTTTCCATGCAGCTCTTGATGGATTGTTGTGATACGGATGGAACTTACGTCGATGGACATAAATAGGACACTTGGCCGACACACATCAATTCCTCGGGCGATTGCGTGGGAGCTAAAACGCAGATCAACTGCAACTGCAGCAACAACATTGATTTCCTCCTCTTCTTTCCTCCGGCACCCGGAGAACGGTCTGCCCGACGAGGGGCACTAGCCATACGATTAAACAAAATAAATGGCTTTTTAAAAAAATGTGGGGCATTACTTATTGAACGACCCTCGTAGTACCTGGTGTGGCCTCCAAGGGCAGCAATGCAGGCGCTGACTCTGGCATCAAGTCGATCGTACAGATGACGATTACTGTCCTGGGATACTTTATGCCACGCTCTTCCACTTCTGTAAGAGATGATGGTTGATGAGTCTCATGGCTCACTTCTTGTCCTGTCGCATCCCCGTATGGTTCCACAAGCTGCAACATCTAGACATTGTCATACGTTAATGCTAGTAATCGAAAAAGTATGCAATTATTAGTAACTTACGTAATGAGTACTACAGACTTACGAAATAATGATAACAGTAACGATCTGTTAAAAATAATTTAGTTTCGTGACGAAATGCAATTCAGACCTTTTGTACGTAGTAAGTGGTTCATGATACCACTTTAACGTAACTCGTTGAAGAGGATGAAAAATAATTGCCGATATGGTTGACGTCTGGTGGGATATAATTTCGCATCCACCATGCAAGAAAGAACTGCATTCTTCCTACAATCTTCGTACACCAAGAAAATGTCGGGCTTATCTGCATCGGTAAATCCAATCGCCCAACTGCGACCTACTATTTGGACTGTCAGACACTGACCAGCAAGCACACTGTAAGCAAACATAACAACATCGTACGTAGCAACTACACAGTCCGAATGGTACAAACAAGTGTCATTGTGGGAACTTTTCAAAATACAATAACTCTTAAACGACTCGCACTAGAATCCTGCAACAACCAAAACCGAAATTCTAATTTACCCAAATTTAAGTTTGTTAATGTCAATAGGCATTGTTCCAGTTAAAATTTGTTTGTTTGCACAAAAATACACTTTCTAAGTATTATTACAATCTGCCTATTGGCTAACGATACGATCCCCTGACTATCAATCCATTTTGTAAAAACCGCACACCAACAGCACTTCCCATTCCCATATTATTTGCGGTGCAAGTTTCAGGTGATTCGCCCTGTACGTAGTAAGTGGTTCATGATAACCAAATAACTGATGGCACAAAACTCTATGGCTCAAAAATGCTGTGAGATATCTTGCCGTAAGGGCTCTGTTCATTCAGTCATTGACATACTTACACTATATGATCAAAAGTAGCCAGACACACCCAAAAACGTAAGTTTTTCATATTAGGTGCATTGTGATGTCACCTAATGCCAGGTACTCCGTATCAGCCACCTCAGTAGTCATTAGGCATCGTGAGAGAGCAGAACGGGGCGCTCCGCGGTACTCACGAACTTCGAACATGGTCAGGTGATTGGGTGTCACTTGTGTCATACGTCTGTACGCGAGATTTCCACACTCCTAAACAGCCCTAGGTCCACTGTTGCCGATGTGATAGTGAAGAAAACATCAAGGGACACGTACCGCGCAAAAGCGTACAGGCCGACCTCGTCTGTTGACTAATAGAGACCGCTGCCAGTTGAAGAGGGTCGTAATGTGTAATAGGCGGACAATTAGCCCGACCATCACTCAGGAATTCCAGACAGCACCAGAATTCACTGCAAGTACTGTGATAGTTTGGCGGGAGGTGAGAGAACTTGGAATTTATGGTCGATCGGCTGCTCAAAAGTCACACATTACGCCGTTAAATGCCAAACGACGCCCCGCTTGGTGTAAGGAGCGTAAACATTAGACGATTGAACAGTGGAAAAACGTTGTGTGGAGTAACGAATCACGGAACACAATGTGGCGATCCCACGGCAGGGTGTAGTTATTGCGAATGCCCGGTGAACGTCATCTGCCAGCGTGTGTAGTACCAACAGTAAAATTCGGAGGCGGTGGCGTTATGGTGTGGTCGTGGTTTTCATGGAGGGGGCTTGCACTCCTTGTTGTTTTGTATGGCACTATCACAACACAGGCCTACATTGATGTTTTAAGCACCTTCTTGCTTCCCACTGTTGAAGAGCAATTCGAGGATGGTGATTGCATCTTTCAACACCTGTTCATAATTCAACGCCTGTGGCAGTGTGGTTACACGAAAATAACATCTATGTAATGGGCTGGCTTGCACAGAGTCCTGACCAGGATCCTATAGAACACCTTTGGAATGTTTTGGAACGCCGACTTCGTGCCAGGCCTCACCGACCGGCATCGATACCTCTCCGCAGTGCACCACTCTGTGAGGAATGGGCTGCCATTAGCCAAGAAACCTTCCAGCACTTGATTGAACGTATGCCTGCGAGAGTGGAAGCTGTCATTAAGGCTAAGGGTGAGCCAACACCATACTGAATTCCAGCATTTCCGATGGAGGGCGCCAGGTGTCCGGATACTTTTGATCACATAGTGTATTTATTTTGTTTTTAATCTTATCCCAAGGTAAGAAATAACATGATGTTCCCCTTTAATCTTGTCCAGTAATTGCTTGACATGAAGGAAGACATTAAAAATTGTACAGCTTTGACTACCTCCACAAGCTATCCATGCCGTCTCTGTCTGTCCGCCGCAGCCGCCACTTTGTCGCTTACGGCAGCAGTTCCCAAAATATTTTCGGCGGAACTTGAGGATCCCTTGAAAACCCAGTGGGATTTCTGCGAAAGGACAATACATAAAATTTAAAACTAAATTTCGGTGAAGCCAAATGTAGTAATAAAAGTCGGCATAGGGCACACAGGGAAACAAGCGTACGGTACCGCGAGTTTATAGCGACGCTGTAAAGAAGAAATGTAAATAAACGCGTAGTAAGGTTTTAGTGGTTGGAAGCGCAGCAGTGTCTGGGAAGGATCCGAGGGCCATGAGTGGTTTCCTAAAGATTCTACGACGCACGAGGATGGCTGGCGCCGTTCCCTTCCAGGAAAACGTACGCAGCACGTAAAACGAAAGCGGAGAGGCGAGGAATCGTGCGAGGCGTAGTATCTGCGATATAGGCTAACCACGTGCTAAGTCAGGTGTCACATGTCACATGTTGCTTGTTCTGCGGCTGTAGTGTAACGGCATCGCCACACACTAACCTTTAAAAAAAAAAAAAAAAAAGGGATACGATATACAGGGTAACTGTTGATATCCGACAGAATACTTCTAGGTACGTTCATAATTTAGCTCTATCGGACCATTTTGTTCATATGCACTCTGCGTCAGTTACATAGTTTCACAGACTGTCGTAACAAACTCAGAACTTATAGAAAGAAAGAACAAAACAAAAGTAGTTTATTGGACGGACATCCACAGCCAAATTTTTCCATGTTGAATAAAAATCGCTGCAACTATTGTAAATCGTTTATTACAGGCACGACACATTTCGTAAATTAAATTACATCATCAGGTGCAAATACACTGCCGGAAAAATATTAGTACACCCTTTGAGGCCCTCCAATTCACAGTATTTATTGTTACAACAGTACATATGAAATAATTACATTTGCAGATCAACAGCACAAGCGGTGCTGAGGTACCTCATATTTTCCCATGCTGAAACACTAATGTTATAAGGGTCGTTCAATAAGTAATGCCCCACATTTTTTTCTCAGAACGTATTTATTGTTATAGTCCAGAATTTTTTTCAATATACATCAACATGTCTTGTCCATGTTCTATTTTTCTACGTAGTCTCCATCACGTTCTATGGCCATGCACCAAAGTTGTGGAAGAGCATGTATTTCCTGCTGGTAAAAGCTCTTTTCCTGTAGGCGTAACCATGTTTTCAGTGCATGACTGACACTCTCGTCACGTTCAAAGTGCGTTGCACGTAGACAATCTTTAAACGACCCAAAGAGTTGGAAGTCCGGGGATGCCAGGTCTGGACTGAAGGGTGGATGAGGCAGTGATGTCCAATCACATTTGGCGATATGTTTCCGGATTCTCAGACTTTTGTCGGCGAGCATTATCGTGTTGGAGCAAGATTTCTGCTGGATTCTTGTCCTATCGAACACGTCAGCACGGTTCTTGAGTTTATTCAGTCTTCACGTATGCCTCTGAATTGATGGTTGACCCTCTTGGCATCACATCCACGAAAATGACGCCATCAGAATCGCAGAAGATTGTCACCATGAATTTTCCGGCAGAGGTTGTTGTCTTGAATTTCTTCTTTTGTGGTGAATGAGGATGGTGCCACTCCATGAACTGTCTTTTTGTTTTCGGCGTAAAGTGGTACACCCCGCTTTGGTCCCACGTAACGATCTGCGACAGACAGGCCTTTCCGTCGGTCTCAAAACGCTCCAACAATTTAGATGAACTGGGCATTCTTTGAATCTTGTGGTCTGCTGTGAGCATTCGTGGAAGCCATCGTGAGCACCTCTCTGAATATCCGAGAGTCTCGATCATTGCAGACGCACTTCCAAAGCTGACCGGCAACTGTAGAGCCAACTGTCGAGTTGTGATGCGCCGGTCGGCACGAATAATGGCATCCGCAAGATTCAGCATGTCTGGAGCAGTGGCTGTGACAGGACGCCCCGAGCGTGGCTGATCAAGGTGCTCGTTTCTGCATTTCCTGAGGCTGTAACTTTCTTTACCCATTGCCCAACTGTACTCCTATCAATTGCAACATCGCCATACATTGCACAAAAACGTTTATGGATGTTTTCGTGCACATTAGAATTCAATAACAGCACGCTGCTTGTAACATGGGACGTGTGTAGATGCCATTTGACGCTGTACTGCGGCTCTGCCATTTACCGGAACGGTTCGAAGCTTCACCGGCGTATAGAACAAACATCAAATGTGAAACACCAACAAGGACATTTGTCTATGTATATTAATGGCTTTTTGTCCGTACCCGGTAGCTCAATGGTCAGCGTGACGGATTTTCAAACCTCTGGGCCCGGGTTCGGTTCCCGGCTGGGTCGGGGAATTTTCTCCGCCCAGGGACTGGGTTTAATGCTGTCATCATCATCATCATCATCATCGACTGCAGGTCGCCGTAGTGGCGTCAAATTGAAAGCCCGGCACCCGGAGATCGGTCTGCCCGACGAGGGGCCCTAGCCATACGATTAAACAAAATAAATGGCTTTTTAAAAAAATGTGGGGCATTACTTATTGAACGACCGTCGTAGTACCTGGTGTGGCCTCCAAGGGCAGCAATGCAGGCGCTGACTCTAGCATCAAGTCGATCGTACAGATGACGATTACTGTCCTGGGATACTTTATGCCACGCTCTTCCACTTCTGTAAGAGATGATGGTTGATGAGTCTCATGGCTCACTTCTTGTCCTGTCGCATCCCCGTATGGTTCCACAAGCTGCAACATCTAGACATTGTCATACGTTAATGCTAGTAATCGAAAAAGTATGCAATTATTAGTAACTTACGTAATGAGTACTACAGACTTACGAAATAATGATAACAGTAACGATCTGTTAAAAATAATTTAGTTTCGTGACGAAATGCAATTCAGACCTTTTGCTTCTACTCCCCAGATAATTACATTTTACTCCTCACGGGGTAATTGCCCCCAGGTTGGGAACCTGTGTGGTGAGTGTCGCCTGCCTGCCCCCTACCAACTGAGAAAACTACGCTTACCTTATGCGGTAAAGATAAACAGTCCAGCGAAGTAATATTGAATACACTGTATATCATCCGCCTCGAATAACCAGCCCGAAAACTTACACGCGAAAGGAATATTTTAGACTTTCCGGCTACAGTCACATCCGATCTTTTAGTAAGTGTAATCAGTGAGAGAAGAATAGCACCTGTGATGCTAGTTCAGTAACAGAAGTCAGCAAGGCAGAAAGGCCATTGAGAAACGTACAGGAGTATTTGTGTTTGGTCGAAGTGGTGCACAACTCAGTCACAGTACGAACTAACAACATTTAGCTGAGATTTGTCAGAAGCAGGACAATTTTAGTTAAAGCTGACAGAAGATATAAATTACGCTCTAGATACGTGTCAACTAAAGTAATGAAAGGTGCCAAAAACCCACCTTGATTTAATGTTACCATAAGGGGAATGTTGCGGAAACGGACTGTAACTCTCTCGCTACAACACAAGCGGCAGGAAAACTGAATATTACATTATGCGTTTAAAAATGCCTAATACTGTATAGGGATACCATTGGCATTCGAAACATCTTCCAGTCGCCTCGTAATGGATAAATATAGATCCTGTTCGGTTTTCAGGGGTCTCTTACACCACTGTTTCTGGAAAATACTGCAAGTTCAGGTAACGATGTTGGAGATGGATAGCGATCACACATGCTTCTCTCCAAAACAGATCACAAAGGCTCAATAAAATTGACGTCTGGTGGCTGTATTGGCCAGGGGAGATGTGTCAATCCATCCTCGGGCTCAGAAAACCAATCTTGTGTGAACAGAGGACCTCTCGTTTCGGAACACATCATTGGCAGTCGGGAACAAACATTGTACCGTGGGATGGACCATATCAGCCAATATTGCCACTTAATTCTTGACAATAGTGCAACATTGTCGAGTAACTATGGGGCCCACGGAATAACATACTGTTTTGAGCCATCAGTCTTCTGACTGGTTTGATGTGACCCGCCACAAATTCCTCTCCTGTGCCAACCTTTCCATCTCAGAATCTCAGAGTAGCAATTGCAACTTACGTTCTCAGTTACTTGCTGGGTGTATTCCAATCTCTGTCTTCCCCTACAGTTTTTACGCTCTACAGCTCCCTCTAGTGCCGCGGAAGTTATTCCCTGATATCTTACCAGGCCCTTATCAGTCCACCCAATTTTCTCATTATTCTGCAGCACTACATCTCAAATACTTTGATCCTCTTCTGTTCCAGTTTTCCCGCAGTCCATGTTTCACTACCATACAATGCTGTGCTCCAAACGTACAGTCTCAGAAATTTCATCCTCAATTAAGTCCTATGGTTGATACTTGTAGAGTCCTCTTTGCAAGAGGGTCCTCTTTTTGCCAATGCTAAAAATGGTTCAAATGGCTCTGAGCACTATGGGACTCAACTGCTGTGGTCATAAGTCCCCTAGAACTTAGAACTACTTAAACCTAACTAACCTAAGGACAGCACACAACACCCAGCCATCACGAGGCAGAGAAAATCCCTGACCCCGCCGGGAATCGAACCCGGGAACCCGGGCGTGGGAAGCGAGAACGCTACCGCACGACCACGAGATGCGGGCTTGCCAATGCTAATCAGATTTTAATGTCGTCCTTGCTCCGTCCATTATGGGTTACTTTGCTGCCTAGGTATCAGAATTTCTTAACTTCGTCTACTTCCTGATCCCCAATTCTGATGTTAAGTCTCTCGCTGTTCTCACCTCTGCTACTTCTCATTACTCGATTTTCTTTCAATCCATATATTGTTCTCATGAGACTGTTAATTCCATTCAACAGATCCTGTCATTCTTCTTCACTTTCACCGTGATAAGGCTGCCCAGATCATCAGCGCACCCGGAACATGTTTCGTAGTTGGGATGTAAACACAGCCAGAAGTGGGAAACAGTGTAAAACATGACTCATCCGACCAAACGACATGCTTCCATTGCTCCACAGTCCAGGTTTCATGGCTGCCGTGTCGCGTTTTTCTGCTACGTGCATTTGCATCACCGGCAAGTGATTTTGGAATTTCATCTCCTCCTGCAATTCCCTCCTTATGGAGCTCCTTTCACATTCAGTACTGCCGAGATCTTCGCAGCTGTCGTCAGGTTATTTCTCGTCACAGTACTCTTCAATGACCGTTCGTTACGATAACCCAACACTCTGTTTCATGCTCGTTGTGACTTAGTGGATATTTTTCCGCTTTCCCTGCAGACCGCATAAATGTTGGATACTGTGCCTCACGAAACACTTGTGCATCCCAGGTTAAGAAGCACATAAAATACGAGCACCATCAGTTCGCCCACTTTTGAAGTCCCTTACCTAGGACATAAAACAGAACTACACAGACCACTGTTCTGACCACGGTTGACACTTGCAACATAATCGTATTAATGATATTGCACAGGCCTCGGTCGTGGTCGAAAACAACAGCGCAGTCTGCAAGCTTGGGTAGCATCTGCATTTACGTTCAAATATGCATTTCTCCCGGTGTTTATTTTTTTTTTTTTTCGTTAGGAGTGCTCCGAGAAAGTGTGACAATAACACTCTTCTTCTCTACATAAATAAAAGATCTGACGGATTTGTTTGTCAATGACGCTCTAGTGTATGAGAAAATGCCGTCATCGAGTATATACACTCCTGGAAATGGAAAAAAGAACACATTGACACCGGTGTGTCAGACCCACCATACTTGCTCCGGACACTGCGAGAGGGCTGTACAAGCAATGATCACACGCACGGCACAGCGGACACACCAGCAACCGCGGTGTTGGCCGTCGAATGGCGCTAGCTGCGCAGCATTTGTGCACCGCCGCCGTCAGTGTCAGCCAGTTTGCCGTGGCATACGGAGCTCCATCGCAGGCTTTAACACTGGTAGCATGCCGCGACAGCGTGGACGTGAACCGTATGTGCAGTTGACGGACTTTGAGCGAGGGCGTATAGTCGGCATGCGGGAGGCCGGGTGGACGTACCGCCGAATTGCTCAACACGTGGGGCGTGAGGTCTCCACAGTACATCGATGTTGTCGCCAGTGGTCGGCGGAAGGTGCACGTGCCCGTCGACCTGGGACCGGACCGCAGCGACGCACGGATGCACGCCAAGACCGTAGGATCCTACGCAGTGCCGTAGGGGACCGCACCGCCACTTCCCAGCAAATTAGGGACACTGTTGCTCCTGGGGTATCGCCGAGGACCATTCGCAACCGTCTCCATGAAGCTGGGCTACGGTCCCGCACACCGTTAGGCCGTCTTCCGCTCACGCCCCAACATCGTGCAGCCCGCCTCCAGTGGTGTCGCGACAGGCGTGAATGGAGGGACGAATGGAGACGTGTCGTCTTCAGCGATGAGAGTCGCTTCTGCCTTGGTGCCAATGATGGTCGTATGCGTGTTTGGCGCCGTGCAGGTGAGCGCCACAATCAGGACTGCATACGACCGAGGCACACAGGGCCAACACCCGGCATCATGGTGTGGGGAGCGATCTCCTACACTGGCCGTACACCACTGGTGATCGTCGAGGGGACACCGAATAGTGCACGGTACATCCAAACCGTCATCGAACCCATCGTTCTACCATTCCTAGACCGGCAAGGGAACTTGCTGTTCCAACAGGACAATGCACGTCCGCATGTATCCCGTGCCACCCAACGTGCTCTAGAAGGTGTAAGTCAACTACCCTGGCCAGCAAGATCTCCGGATCTGTCCCCCATTGAGCATGTTTGGGACTGGATGAAGCGTCGTCTCACGCGGTCTGCACGTCCAGCACGAACGCTGGTCCAACTGAGGCGCCAGGTGGAAATGGCATGGCAAGCCGTTCCACAGGACTACATCCAGCATCTCTACGATCGTCTTCATGGGAGAATAGCAGCCTGCATTGCTGCGAAAGGTGGATATACACTGTACTAGTGCCGACATTGTGCATGGTCTGTTGCCTGTGTCTATGTGCCTGTGGTTCTGTCAGTGTGATCATGTGATGTATCTGACCCCAGGAATGTGTCAATAAAGTTTCCCCTTCCTGGGACAATGAATTCACGGTGTTCTTATTTCAATTTCCAGGAGTGTAGAATGATATGGAGACAAATTCCACTTGGTCTGATGAACGGCAGCTTGCTCTGAATGTGCAAAAAGTGTAAGTTTATACAGATTAGTAGGAAAAAGAATTAAGTTTTGTGCTGCTTGGGCGCAGTCCCGGCGGTTAAATGTCTAGGCATAAAGTAAAAAAGCGAAATAAAATGAGTAGACGCGTAAGTTTGGTAGTAGGGAAGGTGAATTGTCCATTTCGGGTTAATAGGAGAAATCTAGGAAAGTGTAGCTCATGTGCAAGAGAGACCACATACAGAAAACTTGTCGACCCATTCCTGAGTACCGCTCGAGTGTGCGGGATCCCCATTAGGTCGGATTAAAGGAAAACATGGAAGCAGTCCAGATGCCTGTTGCTAGATTTGTTAGTCGTAGGTTCGATCGGCACACTTGTCTTGCGGAAGTGCTGCGTGAACTGAAATGGGAATCCCCGGTGGATAGAACATGTTCTTTTCGGAAGTTTACACAACTGGTATTTGCGACAGACTAAAGAACGACTCTACTGCTACCACAGACATCTTACGCAAAGACCGAGAAGACCAGACACGAGAAATCAGAGCTCGTATAGAAGCAACAGGGAGTTGGTTTCCGTTGCTACATTTGAGATTTGCGAGAGAACAGGATATTTAATGACTATCTGTGGTACAAGGTACCCTCCGTCATGCACCGTATGATGGGTTGTTGGGTTGAGGAGTATGTATGTGGAAGTAAATGAGATTAGTGGTGTGGGGCATTCACTAAATAATGTAACACTTTTTTTTCTCGGCCAGTTTCGGCTGAAAAAATGCGGAATTTGCTGTAGGACTTCGTGAAATATTCCGGCATCAGCCCCTCTAATTTTATGAAGTTCCGATAGGTGCCGGCGCTACATGTAGCCGTCAAAATACCGTCTGTAACCGAGGTGCGTTCCAAGCAGAGAGCTGTCACAGAGTTTCTTTTGGCGGAAAACGGGAGCATCGCAGATGTTCATAGGCGCTTGCAGAATGTCTACGGAGACCTGGCAATGAGTAAAAGCACAGTGAATCTTTGGGCGACGCGTCTGTCATCTTCGCAACAATGCCGCGCGAACCTGTCCGATCTCCCGCATGTCCGCTGGCCGCACATATCTCTGACTCCTGCAATATTGACACGTGCGGACACTCTCATTCGAGGTGGTCGACGGATGCAAACGAAATTCTCCTTCTCAATGACAACGCAAGGCCTCATACAAATCTCCGCACCCGACAGGAACGTAAAATCTTCATTGGACTGTTCTCTTCATCCAGCCTACAGCTCGGATGTTGCACATTTCGACTTCCATCTGTTTGGCCCAACGAAGGATGTACTGCGCGGGAAACAATGTGTGGATGATGGGGACGTCATTGGTGCAGCAAGACGTTGGTGCCGATGTCCACCAGTAGAGTGGTACCATGCAGGGATACAGATCCTCTGTAATGCGCCAAAGTGTCTTCAACCCGAAAAAAGCGCGTCGCTTCTTTGTATCTCCTCAACTTATTATCGATTTGTATGTGCTAGAAGAATGAGATAATGTTGTTTACACAGTTTTCTTAAATTTTTGTGTTAAAATGTTGTAGACATGTGACACTTTGTGGTCGAGAAATGCAGTGTCCTGTCAAGTCAGCGAGCTTGCAACGCCCAGCAGATTGCTGAATCACTACGTGCGGCAAAGCTACGATGCAGCTGGCCACTACGAACATTCGCCGGCGACTGCAAAGAAGTTACAGTTATCGTTAAAGAAAGAATTAGCGTGATATGTTTGTTCGCAGAGAATGGTTCTTGGCTTGTCCTTTTAGAATTTGAATAATGGTATCAGAGTATCGTTAGAGTAGTGAGCTTCGAGAGAGATTATCTCAAGAGTCAGATGAGATCGGCACACACGTGCGCTCCATGAACTAATCTGCAGTGGGGATAGAAATAAAATGTATTCAAAGCAGCTCTAAGTCGTTTAGCGAGGTTTTTTGCGAAGATTATCGGCTTATGTAGGAAATAATTATTTCGCCGATTTTTGGTAGAGTGTAGACTCACCAGGCATAGGAAGAGCTCCGATTCATTGAAGTGTGATATTAGTTTCTCGTAGTTGTGATTAATGGTGCGTTGTGCTGTTTAATAGCCACGCGTTGGTAGACGAACTGTATTTCAATACTGTCGTGAGATTTCCCGTTGGATGGTATACGTGAAGAGACGTGTTCACGCGAAGCCGTTGTGTTGTGTTGTGGTTGAGGATTAAAGCACTCACTAAGGGATAGTAGCGTTGCATTGTATTACTGTGGTTGTATAGGTGTACGCTAGCACTAAGGAGTAGTGATTTAGCGATATATGGGTTAGGATTTGTTGCGTGACTTCGGCGTGAGCGTCGCAATGTAGTAAATCCAGGAATTCTCGCTGGATGCACTGAATGTGTAGTCTTTATAAAGAGAACGGTCGTCCTACGCAGTAGCTGTGTGTTGAGAAAGCATCAGAAATTTAGTGAGAATGTGATAGCTTTTCCCTTTGGCCTTAAACGACAAATCAAGAACCATTTAATAAAGAACACGCTAATTCTCTTTGTCTGATTATTTGAAGTTCAGAAAGCTGAAAAGTGGCGGTGACACTTCGGTTTTTTGTTTTATTTATTTTTTGTTAAATTTCCGTTTAGGGAGGCTTTTGAATAGTGAACCAACGCTGTTAAAATAAAACGCTGACTTGTACATATACATGATTCAATTGCAGGAAATAAAGAAAACTGTTTTAAACTCAAAAAGTCATTACTCGAGTTATCTTTTTATCCCCAAAACTATTACAATAAAAGATAATGAAAGGCTTATTTGAAAGCACACTAATATCTGGAATATGTCTTCTCGGAAAAAAGTAAATCCAAAAAGTAAATTCAATGGCCAATAAAGTAAAAGACTGGAATATTGGTGATAGCAAAGTTCAAAGGAATGAAAGAAAAGGAATAATATTTTTCAGTGAAGACTTGTAACGGAAAGAAAGATAATTAATAAATGAAAAGTTAGTCCCTTTAATTATGAAAGATTGAGATTAACGAAATAGTTTATTGTGATAAAATTTCAATAGTCAAGGATATTATTATAACAGGGCGCTACTTATACAGGTTACCGTTGATTGACAACGATGCATAAACTGTATAAAATCTTGTCTTTGCCTTGTAAACGTGTCCACCAATATAGGTTGCTGTTATTGCTAGAGTAAATACATCATTCCTACACGCCGTAGCTTCTAGCATTTAGTATTTTTCTGGTGCTTGATGCTAGCTTTGATGGTATGTTTATCTTTCGAAGGTAGTGAACGCTAATAATCAGATGCATTGTTGTGATTAGTATCCAGGTATTTATCACTGACCCCATTGTACCGCGAAAAGTCCATCCTTTCGTACATAGTGAGGTCGTAGCGAGCGGTAGTGCAATTTACAGCGTGAGAAACTGAACATAAAATCTTACGTGACGTCGTTGTGTTAGTACAAACGATTATTTCAAGTCACACAAATTATGTTGTTGAGTGTAGGCAAGATCTTGTCGGGACAACTAATTGTAGTGTTAAGAGAACGGGCTACATTGGCCGACGCTGCTTTTCCCCTACGTATTTGAGCTTATTCATCCAGTATATCTCCTACTATTGAAACATAGTACCAAGTTGGCGTTAGTGTTATCTAAAGTGTGGCGCAGTACACCACTCAGTAAAGTAGCGTAAGTTCGTCGTATTGAATGGAAATTAAGTTGAAAAATTGGGTTTTGAAGCCAAAAGAGTGGAGAATAATATGGTGTATTGGAATCCTGAATAAAACTAATCTGTCTTCAGAAAAAAAACTATGTATAATTATTTATTGAATGACCCTCGTACTAGCAGGAGAGACGAAATGAGACGCCCACGTAAAATCAGCGTTAGGAAAGGATGATAGAAGACTTCAGTTCGTTGGAAGGGTTGGGAAAGTCCAATGTGTGTACAAATTGAATTGTGGAGAAGGCGCTAATGGCGAGTTCTCGAACATTGTTCCATTGTCTGGCGACCTTGTCAAGCAGGAATGGCAATAGACTTCGAAGGAATTCAATGTCACGAAGCTAGGATCGTATAACAGGTCGGTATAGTCTACGTGGAAGGGTAACAGATATGTCCAGAGATTTTAAATAGGAATTTGTGGACTAAAGGCGACATAATTTAGTGCACTGTTGGGTGAATTTAGAGAATATGTATTCGAAGTGACTGTGCCGCCATTGCGTTGTCACCATTGCACATCTCGCATAGGGATCCTAAGACTGACAAGAGAGATTGGGGCCAGTACAGAGGCATACAGGCATTTCTCTCTAGCTCAAAGCTGAAGAGGAATAGGACAGGATCATATATGTGAGAAGTACCCTCCGCCGAGCCCTGTACAGTAGCTTGCGGCGTATAGTTATGTATATTTATAAGGTAGTCTCCATCAGAATTAGTTTGATAACAGTGAAGTGTTAGTCTGGCAACATTATCCTATGAGTCATTGCTCGATTCTTGCTCATACTGACCGAAGATCGTTTCTGGACCTTCGCCAAGGCTGTGTTGCAACTCACAGATCAAATGCTTTTATCAATTAGGGCAAAGACTGACTGTGTCAGCGTATTAGTCTTAAGTTGATAAAATTCTCTGCTTCCAGTGTGTAATTTTATTTAGTCTGACATCTACGTAAAGTGACACAATTTGGAGAATGTCGTCTTAATATGCACAGGATTCATAGACTAATAAACTCGGAAGTGTGACATCCCAAATCAGACTAACACCGAAAACAAGAACAACAACAACAACAATAATAATAATAATAATAATAATGATAACGATAAAGGTAGTAATAGTCATAATACTATCTTGAGTTCGTACTAGATTAGTTTCTTTCAGGTGTTGCTTCTTTCATTTCCAATAAAAATTTGTGCATGTCAAATGGCTCTGAGCACTATGGGACTCAACTGCTGAGGTCATTAGTCCCCTAGAACTTAGAACTAGTTAAACCTAACTAACCTAAGGACATCACAAACATCCATGCCCGAGGCAGGATTCGAACCTGCGACCGTAGCGGTCTTGCGGTTCCAGACTGCAGCGCCTTTAACCGCACGGCCACTTCGGCCGGCCGTGCATGTCAAAAATATTAACTTGAATTTTATTTAGAGTCCTCGTTAAACTGGAGGTTTCCCTATAAATGAATTCAAAGGTCGGAGTAGGGCAAAGGCATGCGACCTCAGATAGGACAACGTCTAGCAAAACAGTGGGGGTGCTGCAACTAACATTGTATTGAGGACAGCTTTACGTTTCACTGTTGTTAGATAGGGACAGAGGAAGGAGTCGGTTTTGAATTATTAGTTGGAATTATCCGGGCATTCGGTTGAAAACATGTGTGAAAAACTTCGAAAGACAAATCATGATATTTTGATCAGGTAAGCGAGGCAGAATCTTCTTTAGATCAATGTTTTTTTTATTTTTTAGATTTACAATGCAATGCTAAATTCTATGTTGTTGGGTTCCTTGCATGTCGACTGAAACATGAGAGAGCAAACAAAACGCATTTATCGATGGCACGAGAGGCACGCAATGCTGTCCAATTTCGTGTGTAACCGTATTACCGAAATTTTCTGTAGTATCCATGTTTGGAAACTGCGTAGTCCCTTTACTACTATTATCCAGTGAACTTCCAAGTCACTTTAATATAGCCAAAACGAACCGAGCTTGCAAATTTAGCCATACAGTAGATTTATGAACGGCTAGATCATCTCATCGTACTCACTGGTTCACGAGCATATCGGTTGCTGAGTCAAATACTTCTGGGAACTTTCCACAAGCTGTCGCAGCCGACTAGTAGTTACCGCGATCGCACTACTCCAAACTATTTCACTTACTGATATAGGGGTCTGTGATCACATATTATTTTGATTACGTATTTGTCTTCAAGATGTCTAAATGATCCAGCTCTTGTGAGAAGTTGTTCTTGAGACTTTACCATTTTGTCGATGTCTGACTGATATTGAGATCCGCTCTAGATTAAATTTTGCACGGCATCTGTTATTAGCCACGTATAATTTTCTAGTATCGCATAGATATGCAACTGACTATAACCAAGCACGTTTAAACAGACACTGACACATACAGCGTGGTTGTAAAGTCAATAGCTATTTTTATTTTTAATTCTCCTAGAAAGCAGCATCAGCTCCTGCTGGCGTGTAATAACGGCCACTAATATGAGTTTACCATTTATGTTTTCAGAGGTTGATCGAATGAAAGCGGAAAAATGGCTGGTTTACTACAGTAGAAGTCAGGGCTAAAATTGCCACCAGCTATAAAGTTTGGCGGTCAGTGATGCACGTTCAAAAAGGAGGGAGGGGGGAGGGGAGGGGGGAGGCGAAGAGCGAGGTAGAAATGCAATGCTTATCGCTAAGACAATAAAGAAACTATTAACAGAAATTAATCTCAATTGGCAGTATGAAAGAAGCAGTTCGATCCGAAAGACCCTCAACATCCAAACCGGAAGTAAATGAAAATATCGTTCAGCACGTCGTTGAACAGAGCCCTTCAAAGTCAACAAGACAAGCTCCTGCAGAAAAAGGATTTTCACGTCACACCTTAATGGCCATTTTAAAGAGTGAGCTGTTTCTTCGACCTTGGAAGCCACATTATATGCAACAACTGTTAGATGAGGAATGCAACATGAAAAAGAAATTTTGCGGGTTATGCTTGGTTGGGGAGATGATTATACCCAATTGTACGACAATATTCCGTGGTCTGATGAAGCGGTATTTCACTTGGAGGTTTTGTGAACCGTCACAATTGTCACTGTTGGTCAAATCTGGATCCAAATCTAACGGCTGAAAAAATGCAATCAGCACCAAAGCTAACCGCCTAAACTCATAGTGGAAGTGGCGACGAAGCGACTATTCACGTTGGTGTGTAGAATGTATGAGTCTGGCGACATACTATTCAACTTCGGGTAAAATGTCGTCCACACAAATCCGAAGACTGCAAGAAAGCTCAGAAGTACTAGAATTATCGCACAATCAGCATAAAATGTCTTGCATTCAAGTTGCTGACAAGAATAATAAACAGAAGAATGGGAAAGAAAACTGAGGATGTGTTAGCACCAGAGGCAATTCTGACGTTGCGGTCGATAATGGAAGCAAGACTAAAGAAAAATCAAGACACGTTCATAGCATTTCTCGACCTGCAAAAAGCGTTCGACAGTGTAAAACGGTGCAAGATGTTGGAAATTCTGAGAAAAATAGGGTTAAGCTATAGGGAGAGACGGGTGATACACAGCATGTACAATAGCCAAGAGGGAATAATAAGAGTGGGCGGCCAAGAATGAAGTGCCGGGTTTAAAACGAGTGTAAGACCGGGATGTAGTCTTTCGCCCTTACTGTTCAATCTGTACGTGGAAGAAGCAATAATGGAAATAAAAGAAAGGTCCAAGAGTGGAATTAAAAGTCCAGATGAAAGGATATCAATGATACGATTCGCTGATGTTGACATTGATATCCTGAGTGAAAATGAAGAAGAATTGCATGATCTTCTGAATGGAATGAATAGTCTAATGAGTACAGAGTATGGATTGAGAGTAAATCGAAGAAAGACAAAAGTAATGAGAAGTAGCAGAAATGAAAACAGTGAAGTAGAGGGGTTAAGGAATTCTGATACCTAGGCAGCAAAATAACCAATGACGGACGGAGCGAGGAGGACATCAAAAACAGACTAGGGCATTCTTGGGCAAGGGAAGTCTGCTACTATTAAACATAGGCCGTAATTTGAGGAAGAAATTTCTGAGCTCAGCATTGTATGGTAGTGAAACATGGACTGTGGGAAAACGGGAACAAAAGAGAATCGTAGCATTTGAGATCTGGTGCTACAGACGAATGTTGAAAATTGGGTGCGCTGATGAAGTAAGGAATGAGGAGACTCTGCGCAGAATCGGATAGGAAAGGAATCTCTGGGAAACACTGACAAGGAGAAGGGACAGGGTGATTGGACATGAGCTAAGACATCAGGGAACGACTTCCATGGTGTTAGAGGGAGCTGTAGAGGGTAAAAACTGTAAAAATAGACAGGTAGGAGACGAAGTAGTGGCGGAATTGGAGCTGTGAGGACGGGTCGTGAGTCGTGCTTGGATAGCTCAGATGGTAGAGTACTTGCCCGCGAAAGGCAAAGGTCCCGAGTTCGAGTCTCGGTATGACACACAGTTTTAATCTGCCAGGAAGTAGCATGATTCCTGGGCTCGTCACCACTCAGAATGCAACCATTCATGGAACGGCAATTCTTTACATCCGACTGCTGCTGGTCTCCGACCAGTAGTGCCCAATAACACAGTGTTACAGTGTCCGTTTCGTGTTATCGAACGGCGGGCGCATATGTGAAGCGCTTTGGATATGTATGGTGCACAACACGGCGGTCATCCCTTGCGGTGGTCAGACGAGGTCAGCCGGAATCTCGACGACTAGCATGCCAGCCCTCACATTTCTATGCAGTCCAGTCTGTAACATCCGGATGCCCTAAGTCTGGATATTTCACGATTAGACCAGCCTACTAAATGGAGACCGACAATGAGGTCCCTTTCAAACTGTCAGATTCTGATAACGCTGTACCACACGAGGAAGCAGCATCCCCATCTTCTTCATAATGATCACTCTATGACTGACGCTGTTCACGCCTCATATAAACTCTACCAGGCCTGAGAACAACAGTAGACACATGTTGTTGTTGTTGTTGTTGTTGTGGTCTTCAGTCCTGAGACTGGTTTGATGCAGCTCTCCATGCCACTCCATCCTGTGCAAGCTTCATCATCTCCCACTACTCCCACTACCTACTGCAGCCTACATTGCATGATACTTGCTTCCCGCACCCTCGGCAGGCATCCTCAATTTTATAAATGGCACCTGTACTATAGAAGACGCCGGCGGCCATTTGCAGCAACAAGCATCAATACTCATACTAAAGTTTTATTCGGTGGCTTTGATCAAGTTAGAATTAGAATATTATTATAATGAAGTTTTAATACCACCTTACAGTTTATTAAATGAAATATGCCCATGAGTGGGACATAAACAGGTGATTAACTGAATTACGCGTACCAAATATTCTGTGAAATAAGGGAATATGGTGTGGCTGGGAGAAGTCACTAACATATTTATGTAATAACACAATCACATTTATTCCATGAACATTACCATCTCAACTATTCCCTCTCACTTATCACGGAATGCTGGCGTGATACAAATAGTATAATATCTAAGTAAACTTAGTCAAACATCCGGCTAACGTGTGCCGTGAATCGACAATGACTACCGCCTGCACATTTCTATCATCATTTAGCCACACACACACACACACACACACACACTAACATTCATCTATTCATTTTATCTAACAGATAAAAGAGGAAGGTTCCCATACACCAAGTGGGACAACATTGGGAGAGAGCACAAGGTTCCAACTGTAACTTTAATTCGGGCAAGTCCCGTCTTCACGTTTAACTAACTCCGCGAGTTTTACTGGATATTATTTAGGAACAATTAAGTCACACGCGTGAATTTACGTAAAAGATCCAGCTCGATCACGAAATGTGATTACGTCAAGCTGAAGCTTCTCACCAAGAAATGCACGGGGTCTGCGGACCACGTGTTACCAATCTCTCCACAATCAGTAGTCAATAAACACATTTAAATAAAATACACTTTGCATATATACTTCACACTCACACTGAAATGCAAATTGAGCAATTCTGAGTATTATTCGGCAATGAGCGCCTATTCACTCCCAAGTGCAGTGAACACAAATTCCCATGAAATTACTTGGCAAAAGAAATCATCTCCCTATCTCTCCTAACCGAGATGATTCTAGGAAATACCATAGTGGCTTTCCTCAGCAGGGAAGCTGCTTCCAAGTTCAAAGTGAACATGGAATTCTAAATCTTCGCTAACTATCGGAGCGATAGAGCAGAGCGTGCTTACTCACCCAGGTCTTCCCAGCAACCACCCCGATACAGTCTCCCTCGTCCGGGTCCACACATCGTGGCCGCAAGGACTCAGAGATACCGCACACGGTTATTTGCCAACCTAACGAGCGCTAATGACGCGCGTGGAGCTTATGCCTCTCTGGTCCAGTGCAGTCGCGCTCTACTAGATTCGAGGTTGGCTACACTTCCACTATGCCTATAGCACACCCACAGCCGACATCTCACGCATACCTCATCATACGTTCGCATTCACACTTTGCAGACAATTACCATATCTAATATTAAAATGATCGTCTATATTTAAATAACCCTATCTTACTAATTATCATCAGGCTCTTCCCTGAGTGTCGGAAGGGCACTCAGGTGTCTTTAGTTGTGGGGTCGAGCCATGTAGCGGCTTACATGGAGCCGTTACAACATCCTTCTTAATCTGCTTAGTGTATTCATCTCTTGGTCTCCTTCTACGATTTTTACCCTTCACGCTGCCTCCAATATTAAATTGGTGATCCCTTGATGCCTCAGAACATGTCCTACCAACCGATCCCTTCTTCTAGTCAAGTTGTGCCACAAACTTCTCTTCTCCCCAATCCTATTCAGTATCTCCTCATTAGTTATGTGATCTACCCACGTACACCTCTAATTCACTTTTGTGGCCGTTCTATCTATGACAGTGAACTGCTTCTCCATAATCATTTACATAACCGCCGATGGTGCGTGCGTGTACGGAGTTACACTGGCATCTGATTATCTCTTTGGGGAACCTCACAGTCTTCGTCAGGCAGTATATGGGCACGGGATCTAGTCCCAGTACAGCTAAAATGAACCCAGTCGCTCTACTTTCTCTCACACAACTTGAATTAACTGTGATCTTAAAATATTCTCGGTCAAGTAGTGAGGTGTAGAGAAAGGATTCAAGAAATTTACAACGTGTTTCGTAGTTTGTTTTCGGTTGATTTGTTTTCGGTTGATTCGTTTTCGGTTGATTTGTTTTCGGTTGATTTGTTATCGATTGATTTGTTTTCGGTTGATTTGTTTTCGGTTGATTGGAGACCAATCAGCGAGGTCATCAGTACCATCGGATTAGGGAAGGATGGGGAAGGAATTCGGCCATGCTCTTTCAAAGGAATCATCCAACCATTTACCTGAAGCGATTTAGGGAAATCACGGAAAACCTAAATCAGGATGGTCCTGGACGCGAGTCCAGTATGCTAACCACTACGCCAGCTCGCTCTTTACTTGTTTTTGAAGAGTGGCACTGTGCTACATTCAACAATGTGATGTGTGAACTGTGCTGATAAATTTAAACTTTCGTGGGTGTCGAATGAAACAACAAGCTTAGTAATACCTGTAATTAATTTCCACAATGCGTTTCGGGATTTTAAACCTTTGTCATCAGATGGATTTGTTTGGATTAGTATAGCATTTAAATGTTGTGTTGTTAATTTGGTGTGACCTGTGGGTCTGTGACTACTGGTCACAGGCTCCTTTCCATGTCATATTGCATCACATACAGTAACACACTTCGTAAACAGATTTACTAGTGCTCTGGACTTTGAATTTTACACCTTTATATCTGGGCAGGACTTTAAATAATTCTGACTGAATAATTTTTGTATACATTCTGTTCCGTTCTTTTAAGACCACCTGGTAGCTCTAAAGCGTTTCGGACATTTGTGTTTTAGGGCGAGCAAACATCCACACTTGCATAAATTTTGTTGATCGGGATGCAGATAATGACGTAGAGCTGTAATTGGAAGTACTGTCCAGAAACAATAAATGATATACCCTTATACATAAGCACCACTTGTTACACAGAACAAACCCAGTACACAGCTATCAAAATCAAAACATCCCACCTATCAAAGAATGAAAGTTAGTAGACGCTCGTAAAATGTTTCTTATTTCTTCGTATGCTCTTGCAGTAAGTCTGGCAGGCTAGTTCGCACGCTTATGTATTAGTTGAAAAAGAACTGAAGTGGACAATATTAAACATAAATTCAAATGTTTGGAAATCTTTTCTGAAAGTATGTTTCTGGTCACTAGCTTCAAAGTGAGGTGGCCAAAGGAGTACCTGCGAATATCGTATCGGACTTCATTTTGCCCAGCGCAGTGCAACAAGTCGACGTGGCAGGGAATCAGCGAGTCGCTGGAAGTCCTCTGCGGAAATATTGAATCATGCTGCCTCTGTAGCCGTCTATAATTGCAGAAGTGTTGCCGGTGCAGCATTATGTGCACTAACCCTACGTCTTGATTATGTCCCTCAAATGTTCGATGGGATTCATGTCGGGCAGTCTGGGTGGCCAAATATTCGCTCGACGTGTCCAGAATGGTTTTCAAACCAATGCGGTCAACAGTGCCCAGTGATATGGCATATTGTCATCCATAAAAATTCCATACTTTTTTGGCTGAAAATGGTCTCCAAATAGCCGAACATTACCATTTCCAGTCAATGATCAGTTCAGTTGGGCCACAGGACCCAGTCCATTCCCTGTAAAGATAACCCACATCATTATGGAGCCGCCACAGTTTGCACATTGCCTTCTTGACAACTTGGGCTCACAGCTTCCTGGGGTCTGCGCCACACTCTGGCCCTACGATCAGCTCTTATCAACTGATATCGGGACTCGTCTGACCACGACAGTCGTCTGGGGTCCAATTGATACGATCTGGCACCCAGGAGAGACGCTGTGGGTTCTGTAGGGAAGGCACTGGCGTCGGTCCTCTGCCGCACTGTCCTAACGTATATATTCGTCGTATATTCCATATTGATTTCTGCTGTTATTTCACGCAGTGTGGCTTGTCTGTTAGTACTGACAACTCTACGCAAATGCCGTTGCCCTCAGTCGTTAAGTGAAGGCTGTCGAGCACTGCATTGTCTGCAGTGAGAGGTAATGCCTGAAATTTGCTGTTCTCAGCACATTCTTGACCCTGTGGATCTCGGCATACTGAATTTCCTAACTGTTTCCGAAATGTCCCATGCGTCGGTCTCCAACTACTATTCCTCGTTCATAGTGTGTTAATCCCCGCCGTGCGACCGTAATCCCGTCGGAAACTCTTTCACATCACTTTAGTACAAATGATGCTTCGTCAATGGACAGGTTGATGGGACGCATCCTGAAGCATCAACTTAATTAGATGAGAGAGTGAACTGCGTAGTATGAAAGTTGAACAGGGGGAGGGGGGGGGCGGGGCGGGAGAGAGGGGGATGAAGGCTGGAATGTGGTAAGAAGGTTCAAACGGGTGTGTGCGCTGCAGTACAAATGGAGAGACTCGCACAAAAAGACCAACCTGGAGAGCTATTACCAAACCAGCCATCTGATTGAAAACTACAACAATAACAGAAAAATGTTTCGTCTCTTGTATCATCCTACTAATTGTAAATGTTGCTGTAAGACAGTGAGGTGGAAGACGCATCGTTTTATCAGCCAGCAGCTGTGTGGAAGAATGATGAAACCACAGATAACATGTATGTAGAAGGGTACATTTTCAAAAAAACATACAGGGCGTTTCACATGTCATTTTCTCACTTCTAGAGGTTGCAAGGAGGACTTAGTAGATAAAGTTTTACATAGGAACCCATGCCCGGAAAAAATGAAAACAAAAATACAGATTTCACTCCTATTTACCGTGATATTGCTACAGCTGTTCGATATACCGAGACACCATGTTCGGTGCACACAGTGTATCTGTGCAGTAAGTTCCCATTACCTCTGTCCAACATGCATGGTGTATGGTTTATCACTTCTGCCTTAGCCATGTTCCACGCAACCAGATCTTCCTCCGACTGGGCAGGGTTTCGTAGACATAACTCTTCATATGGTCCCACAGAAGAAGTTCGAAGTGGGGTGAATATGAGGATCGTGGTGGCCAAGAATGCTGTCCACCTCGACCTATCCACCTGTTCCCGTGGACTACATTCAGATGGTTTCGGAGGCGAACTGCAAAATGTACTGCCGCGCCATCGTGCTGGCACCACAAGTTCATGCTGGGTCCACAATTCGTGCCGAATGCCCAATGGGAGGGAGCAAGGATGTATGGCCCAGGCGTAAAAACCAAGTACAGAAACTGCAAGTGACACAAAATCCACCGGGAGCATGGTGCATAACTTCTGAGGGTGATGGGCGAAGTTACTGTTCGCGCAGAACACGCCAGACAGATGATTGAGACATCTGCAAATCGCATGCAACGGCTCCATTACTCGTCGATGGACTCTCTTTAACCTGACGAAGCGCTCCCTCTTCCAGTACGACAGTGCGCCGACTTCTTGGAGCTCCCAAGTTTCTCTGTCGCTTGTGGATTTCTCACTTCCAGGCAGCCTTCGTTTTACTGCGGCAAACATGAGATGAGATGGAGTCAAACGATTTGGAAATTACAGACATAGAGCTGCTTTTCCATTACGGCGAGCGACACCGTAAGTTAACAACTCATCGATGGGCTCTGCGAACGTGTACTCAGGTATCCTGTAGCATAAAGTGACGCATCGCCAGGAAGAGTGAAAACAAGGCAGATAGAAAAAGAGGACGTCACGTGACATCGCATCAGTGTACCATTCATGAATGTGGGAAGTCATAATAGGCAAACTGCGTAAGAAACATGTAGCGCGCGATTGAGTAGCTCTTGTTTTCCTTGTAACATGGAAACGAACCGTTTCCGGACATGGGTTTCTATCTAAACATTGATGTACTAAGTCTCCTCTATAACTTCTAGAAGTGTGTAACGTGATTTGTAAGACGCCCTGTATAGGGTGTAGCAAATAAAAGTGGTCCGCAGAACAGAGTTCCAGTGTACAAAAAAATATAGCAGAGACAAGGAAATACAGTGACTATAGCAGATGTTGAAAGTGACCACTACTCATCTCTTGACACTTTTGGGCCCTGGTGAGGAAGTTATTGAAGGTGAATAGAATCTGGACTGCTGGATAAAAGATAAATATGGAACCAGTGTACCAACAAATGTTACATTATTATATGTTTCATTTAATTGTCTCATCCGAAATGTTCCGCTGCAGTACTTGAAGACAGAGTTGTTGCGATACACCTTAGACTTGACGGCTCCCCACACTGAGTAATAAGGTGACCTGTGGGACCACCTAGGGCCGCGATCAGACTTGCTTGTGCTAGCAACTCTGTCAGGCTTGAAGATTGTGTAAATGTGCTCCAAGTTTCGGTCAGCTGTTTGGGCAATTGCTCCATCTTGTCGGGAGTGACGGGGTGTGGTTGTATGCATACATTCGCGCCCAATCGCATCCACTTGTCCGGGACATTTTTGTCTCACCCTGTAGAAAGCAGTACCCTGCATGATCCACAGGTCGTTATTCTTTGTCGTTCGAATTCTAGAATAGTGTTCAGCAATTAGTGATATACCAAAAAGAAGAATAAGTTGCTGGAATATCGCACTCACTCGTATTGAAACACGTTTGCAACGACTGCCGCCGAGTTACAGGAATTGAACTTTGTTCTGTAAACTTAACCTGGGATCAATCATACACACAGTCACTTAATGATATTTTTTTCTAAGATGCCTAAGAATGAAAATGCTGCAACCAACTAAATCTCACAGACCAGACCAGTTGTAACTCTTCGGAGAATCCTTAATCAACATCTACGAGTATTTGCTATGCATCACCAGGCAAGCGTCAATTCGTTCAGGAAAGATTGAGACAGGGAGTCAGTCGGCGCCAGATTTTGTTTGCCGACGCTGTGTGTCAGACATTACCCTGTGAGTCATTGCTTGCCGCAGCGCCTGGTTGTTTGGTTCCAAAGACCGTTTCTGGTCCTCTACCAGAGCTCTGATGCTGCTCGTACACTAATTTTCCCAGTCACACAGTACTTAGAATCATTGTGGCAGGATATTAGCAGTAAGCTGAAGAAAATGAAACTCATCTGCTGTTCGATTTCATCGTCAGTTGTTTTCATTTTATGTTCAATATGAACAAACCAAAGTATTTTTTCACTTTGTACAGAAAGGGCCAGAAAACGTCTGAAGTAAAGCCGAAACGGGGAAAAATACATTTTAGGGTTAACGCAAGTTTCCTCTATCTGAGTTTGTAGTAAAGTGTGACAGTACGCGTTCGAAATACAGACGCCAAAAAAAAAAAAAAGTGCACAGGAATAAGGAAAACTAACGACTCATTTGTCTCTGTATCAGGATGGAAACATAAAAGCCATAAAAACCAACACAGTAAATTTATTACAACCATGAAAAAAGCAAATTATATGTCATGCGATATTCGTGCTACACGAATGATGGAAACTTGGTTATGTAGTGACCAATAAATTTAGAGACTTATTGTGAAGTTCCGCTTTCGGAACGTCACCTCAGCCCTTAAATCGCGAGTTGACTTTTCTGTACCGTATACCACGAGGTGGGGTTTCTGGGACCCCTATGTTTAAACCGAGATTTAAGGCAAAATTAATTTGAAACTTTCTAATTTATGCTATATAACATTTATTTTTACAATTATTTCTGTGTTGTTTAAATACTTCCACTTTATTTTATTGCACTAAACAAAGTCTGCAGGATTTTACTATTTATCACACAAAAGCGCGTAATTTTGTATGGTTCTTTTAAATAGTCCACATAAATAGACCGTTAGAGTACTGATTTTTACATTCTGAAAAATTATACAAACTCTGTAGAAAAAAAAACTCCAAATAAAACTAAATTCCAGGGTTTAAATTTCCGCATAAAAATTCCACCCGATAGGTACAAAAAGAAAGTCTGTCAAATTGACATTCATTGCTGGAAACTACATTTTTTCACAACTCAAAGGACATTAGATTTTAACAGACGCTTTAAGTATTTCATTGAAGAAACAGATAGATCCCCATCACAACTTTCCTGAAGTTCTTCCTCTGAATGATGTTCTATAGCAGTACTGTGATCACAGGCTAATGTAAAATCGTCGTCTTTTTCGTTTATTTCTTGATCTATATCACTGACACCTTCCTCCATGAACGGACTAACAATTTCATCAAACTCGGAAAAATTAAAAATGACACATTCGTGCCAAAACATTATGAACTATACGGTAGCGTACTGAAGAAAACAGGTACGTAGTTCACGAGGCGCGGTCTAGGAGACGCCGACACTTATCAGTAACACGTGTCAACAATAAACACAGAAGGCGATAACGCAACCGACAACAAGACATCGTAGGCTTCGCAATTTAATGAGGCTGGGGGAGTATAGAAGCATTCCAGCACAACTGACCTTGGAGAGAGAGTTCAAAAATTTGCGCGCGGTCTGAGAGACCACACCTTGGGAGTCGACGGTTAACAACGTTCGTACTGACACGTGCGTCTAGAAAATGATACTGTGTACTGTAACACAGGGTCACATTCACGTTAATGTGACCACCCTCTACGTTCAAGGTCAACGTGAAACAACTGGTCACAGATGGCAGGTGACAGCGCCAGTAATGATGTGTGTATAAAGCGCACAGGGAGACGCGGAAAACAGTGCATTCGTCATAATGTGGAAACGGAGCGATTTATCTGACGTCCAAAACGGTGAAACTGCTAAGTTTGTAAACTGTTTGCATGTTGCTATGGATAAAGTACACCATGCACGACGAAATGGCACTATCCAAAACCGTGTCGTGGCAGTGTGGTGCACCACGTGCCGTAGATGACAGCGGGTACCAACAGTGTCTCCTCATAGACCATTCAGCAGGCGTGTGGTTCATGCAGCTATGTCAACTGCTGTTCATCGGCGATAAAGCCTGGAATTTGCAAGCCAATACCGCCATTGGACCTTCTGTGAGTGGCGAAAGGTGGCGTTTTCAGATGGCTGTTGTTATGCACAGAGTGAAACATTTGAAACCAAACACCTGTCAACAGTCGTTGGAAGGGTGTAGGCCGGAGAAGGGGGCGTTGTGGTCTGGAGAATGTTACCATGGCACTCCCCGGATGATCTCATCAGTCTGGAAGGTACAGTAGATCAACACAAGCTTGGATCTATCCTTGGGGACCACGTCCACCACTAAAAGCATATTAAACTTCCTGGCAGATTAAAACTGTGTGCCCGACGGAGACTCGAACTCGGGACCTTTGCCTTTCGCGGGCAAGTGCTCTACCATCTGAGCTACCGAAGCACGACTCACGCCCGGTCCTCACAGCTTTACTTCTGCCAGTATCTCGTCTCCTACCTTCCAAACTTTACAGAAGCTCTCCTGCGAACCTTGCAGAACTAGCACTCCTGAAAGAAAGGATATAGCGGAGACATGGCTTAGCCACAGCCGGGGGGATGTTTGCAGAATGAGATTTTCACTCTGCAGCGGAGTGTGCGCTGATATGAAACTTCCTGGCAGATTAAAACTGTGTGCCCGACCGAGACTGGCAGAAGTAAAGCTGTGAGGACCGGGCGTGAGTCGTGCTTCGGTAACTCAGATGGTAGAGCACTTGCCCGCGAAAGGCAAAGGTCCCGAGTTCGAGTCTCGGTCGGGCACACAGTTTTAATCTGCCAGGAAGTTTCATATCAGCGCACACTCCGCTGCAGAGTGAAAATCTCATTCTGGAAATGCATATATTTGATGGCATCTACCAGCAGCACAGTTCAGCGTGTCCCACAGCTCGCAATGTTCGTGCATGGTTCGAAGAGCACTAGCACTACTTTGGCGTACTGCACTGGCCGCTTCCCGAATTCAGTTCCAATCCAGAATCTTTGAGACCATCTCGATACTGCGGTACGTGCTGTCCCAACCGAGAAACCTAGCGCAGCTGGCATGGTACTGGAGTCGCCATGGCTCCACATCCCTGTCGATACCTTCCAGGACCACAGTGACTTGTCTCGCAGCGGTCCGCGCCGCGAAAGATTTTTACAGGTGATTACATTAAGGTGACTTGACAGTGTATAAATGTGAATGTTTTGTAATATACAGGGTGATTATAATTAAACTTTCAAAACGCTGTAGAAATAGCACCAGTGGTCAGAATGACGTCAAATTGCAACGGAATATTATCGGAGAAGGGGAAAACGTGTGTCAGAAGAAAAGAAATAGTGTGGAAATTGATCAATAGATGGCGCTGTATGTGTCAGAATACGTAAATGAAAACACCTCTCATGTGCACGACCCACTGAAGTTGGTATGAATACGCCGGATAATCGGCTTTTCCTTCTTTCGCGTCTGCGACGTTCTTCATGTCTGTCTCAATGCAGGATCGCTCTCTGCTTGTAAAGTTGTATTACAAGAATGATGACTGTGCACACGTCGCTCTGCATAAGTTCCGGACACTGAAATGTTTGAAAAAAGGCGTTGGTCTGATGGCTGCCGTGGGTATGGAGAAAATTATTCGGAAATTCGAAAAGACGGGTACTGTTGGTGTGCAACGTGGTAGAGGGAGGAAACGAATTGATTCGACATCAGTGGAAGCAGTGGCCACAGCAATGTAGGAGACGACGAGTGGTGGAGTGCAGGCGTGTAGTGTACGGAGAATTGTCCGAATGTTGGAGATACCCGTGAGCACGGTGCGTAAAATCGTATGAAACATCCTTCTTTGCTATCCATTCAAAATTACCCATGTGCACGAGTTGCTTCCTGTTGACCTGTCAGCAAGAGGGACCTTTGATTTAGAATTTCATGCTCGCGTGGAAGTGGACAATGATTGGCCTTGGAAGATTTTGTGGACAGACGAAGCCCACTTCCATCTGACAGGATATGTCAATACACAGAATTGTCGAACATGGACAACAGAAAATCCACACGCAAATCAGCCAGTACCACTTCATCCTGAAAAGGTCACTGCGTGGTGAGGATTTTCGGGATCATTTATCATAGGGCCATATTTTTCGAAGAGACTGGTGCTTCCAGTCCTGTTACCTGTACCGTCACCGATAAGCACTATGAGTGTCTTTTGCGCAACCACGACATTTCAGCTCTCCAACAACGTGGATGTGTGGATGCGATCAGTTTTATGCAAGATGGCGCACTTCCGCACATTGCAAATCCAGTTAAGCAGCTGCTGAGGCGCCATTTCGGAAATGCTAGAATTATCAGCCGCCATTTCCCGACAGCTTCGGCTGCTAGTTTCGCAGACGGGCCACCAGATACATCGTAGCATATGCCTGAACTACAGGAAACTCGTTTTTGTATTGAAGTTGAAACGACGAACTCGAGTAGATTTTATTTATTTTTATTCTTTCCAAACTGAAGGTCAGTGTAGGGAGGGAGTTTAAAGTTAGGGCTATAGCAACATGGTTCATGCGGTCCTTCTGACTTAATAAGTAGTAGAATAAATGATCAAAGATATGAAATTGAATTTCGGACTCCAGTTATTTATTAGTGTCGATTCCCAATGTGTGAGATTTGTACTAACTTGCTGTTGATTTTGGAGTTCTGTTGAGCACTAACTGTCCAAATAAATGTAATTGCGAATAAACTGGTGATAGACGTGTCTTTTATTCATAAACTCATTACACGTTTCGGCATAAATATATCATCAGTCGAGTTGTACGTAACATAAAATACACTGGTGTCCAAAAGTAAAGCAACAACGGAAATTTTGCAAGGTTGCTTTTATTTTGCCACAAAACACGGTGAACAGATGATAGTAAATTAGAAACAATGTAAAGAATACAGAACGTAAACAACTGCAACGTGCACAAAGATAGACAAAAATGTTCTCCGTTTTTTTCCCATCTTAACAGGTTTGCACACACATTCCCACAACTGGTTAATGCGCTCAGTATGGGGTGTCACCACATCTGGCAGCAATACAGACCTGACAACGACGGGGTATGCTGTGAATGATGTCATCAGTCTCATGTTGAGGCAATAAGGCCCATTCTTCCTACAGAGCTACTCCCAAGTCTTGGTGAGTGGTCTGTGGATGGTCACGTGATGCAACCTGACTCCCTAGTGCATCCCAGACATACTCTGTGGGACTCAAATAGGGAGAGCAAGCAGACCTCACCAGGGTTCCAAGAAAACATCAACCATCCGTGCTTTGAGGTCTAGCATTATCGTCCTTCAGTACGAAGTCTGAGTCCACAGTACCTCACACCAACCGTATCTTAAGTCCCAAGATATCGTCACGATAGCTGGCAGCAGTTAAACTTTGCCGATTCAGACGTACAATTTCATGAAGGTGTTACAGTGGTCAACATAATTCCTGCCACACCATTAAGGATCCTCCACGATCTTCGCACGATGTTTGGGTTCCCGAAATCGGTTCCGCGTTCCCTCGAGATGCGAATCCGTGAAGAATCACTATCCAGACCAAATCGGAACTCATATGTGAAAAGAACATTGGTCCTCTGTACGATCGTCCTGATAGCATGTTGATGACTATATACTCCCGACGGTACCTTCTGTGAAGACGCGTCAGAAGTACACATACAGCAGATGACTGACAATAAAGGCTACTCTGACGAAGTCTTCTGTCCACCGTTTGCCTCTATACAACACGTCCAATGGTTGCTGCGAGGTCAGATTCCAGTTTCCGTGCAGTACTAAGGCGGTACCGTCGCGCCCTTACAGCCAAATAACGGTCCTCTCTTTCTGATGTCACACGTGTCGACCCTCTTTTGGTCTTCGGGATACAGCTTCGGTCTCTATAAACTGTAGCAACATCCGAGAAACAACAGAATGATTCACATGAAGCCATCGGGCCACATCAATTTGCGACTGTCCTGCTTCCATTCTTCTTATGGTCCTCCACAGCAGAGAGTCTGGTAGGCGTCTTCTCTGTGTCATACTGCGTCGTCCGTCACTGTGCACATAGCGATTGCGATTGTGGTACTCTCTGGCAAACACTAACCCGTTTGGTAGGTGCCCTGGCGTCATGGTTGGTGTGGTTGTCCGCGCGGAACACGATCGTACGGACATCTGTTGACGTTCGTGAATTTGACACAGAACGGGTAAATAACGGTTCCTTGCTTTAATTTTGGACACCAGTTTATAAGGCTGAATATTTCAAGGCGTACATTGCAACAACGCAGTGAGAAATGTGGCTGCCAAAATCAATAAATAGTATGCTGTCGCCTCCTGCTCCATTTCGTAACTCCATCAGTGTCCAAACTATGACACAAGCAGTTCGGCGAGACATAAAGCAAATTATTTGGCCAGTAGGTGGTGTGACTGACAGTATGCCCATGACAGCAGGCAAACTCTTGTATCGCAATGCTTTTTTAAAAAGTTCATGTATTTAATTTACATATGTATATAAAATTTTGTTAATGAAGGAATTCCATTGTACTAACACGGCCTCAGAAGCTGCTAAATTTTGAACACAGTAAATGACATACATCGAAATATCTTAGTACATAAATTTAAACCCAAAATGTTAAAAGCAATGTTACGTGGCACATCCAAATTACAAACTGCTGAATAAATGCAAATCTTAAAAATGTAAAAGCAAGCAAGCAGTTATTGTGATTACAAAGAATCACTACCAATTATGACCTAGGTTAAAGTTAGATATAGTGGGAATTAGTGAAGTTCGGTGGCAGGAGGAACAAGACTTCTGGTCAGGTGACTACAGGGTTATAAATACAAAATCAAATAGGGGTAATGCAGGAGTAGGTTTAATAATGAATAGGAAAATAGGAATGCGGGTAAGCTGCTACAAACAGCATATGAACGCATTATTGTGGCCAAGATAGACACGAAGCCCACACCTACTACAGTAGTACAAGTTTATATGCCAACTAGCTCTGCAGATGACGAAGAAATTGAAGAACTGTATGATGAAATAAAAGAAATTATTCAGATAGTGAAGGGAGACGAAAATTTAATAGTCATGGGTGACTGGAATTCGAGTGTAGGAAAAGGGAGAGAAGGAAACATAGTAGGTGAATATGGATTGGGGCTAAGAAATGAAAGAGGAAGCCGCCTGGTAGAATTTTGCACAGAGCATAACTTAATCATAGCTAACACTTGGTTTAAGAATCATGAAAGAAGGTTGTATACATGGAAGAACCCTGGAGATACTAAAAGGTATCAGATAGATTATATAATCGTAAGACAGAGATTTAGGAACCAGGTTTTAAATTGTAAGACATTTCCAGGGGCAGATGTGGATTCTGACCACAATCTATTGGTTATGAACTGTAGATTAAAACTGAAGAAACTGCAAAAAGGTGGGAATTTAAGGAGATGGGACCTGGATAAACTGAAAGAACCAGAGATTGTGCAGAGTTTCAGGGAGAGCATAAGGGAACAATTGACAGGAATGGGGGAAAGAACTACAGTAGAAGAAGAATGGGTAGCTTTGAGGGATGAAGTAGTGAAGACAGCAGAGGATCAAGTAGGTAAAAAGACGAGAGTTAGTAGAAACCCTTGGGTAACAGAAGAAATATTGAATTTAATTGATGAAAGGAGAAAATATAAAAATGCAGTAAATGAAGCAAGCAAAAAGGAATACAAACGTCTCAAAAATGAGATCGACTGGAAGTGCAAAATGGCTAAGCAGGGATGGCTAGAGGACAAATGTAAGGATGTAAGGGCATATATCACTAGGGGTAAGATAGATAGATACTGACCACGACCTCACATCCCGGAAAGTATATCAACAGCTAAGCAGGGATGGCTAGACGACAAATGTAAGGACGTAGAGGCGCATATCACTAGGGGTAAGATAGATACTGCCTACAGGAAAATTAAAGAGACCTTTGGAGAAAAGAGGACCACTTGTATGAATATCAAGAGCTCAGATGGAAACCCAGTTCTAAGCAAAGAAGGGAAAGCAGAAAGGTGGAAGGAGTATATAGAGGGTCCATACAAGGGCGATGTACTTGAGGACAATATTATAGAAATGGAAGAGGATGTAGATGAAGATGAAATAGGAGATATGATACTGCGTGAAGAGTTTGACAGAGCACTAAAAAACCTGACTCGAAACAAGGCCCCGGGAGTAGACAACATTCCGTTAGAACTACTGACGTCCTTGGGAGAGCCAGTCCTGAAAACACTCTACCATCTGGTGAGCAAGATGTATGAGACAGGCGAAAAACCCTCAGACTTCAAGAAGAATATAATAATTCCAATCCCAATCAGTTTAATAAGCCACTGCTGCAAAATACTAACGCGAATTCTTTACAGGCGAATGGAAAAACTTGTAGAAGCCGACCTCAGAGAAGATCAGTTTGGATTCCGTAGAAATATTTGAACACGTGAGGCAATACTGACTTTACGACTTATCTTAGAAGAAAGATTAAGGAAAGGCAAACCTACGTTTCTAGCATTTGTAGACTTAGAGAAAGCTTTTGACAATGTTGACTGGAATACTCTTTCAAATTCTGAAGGTAGCAGGGGTAAAATACAGGGAGCGGAAGGCTATTTACAATTTGTATAGAAACCAGATGGCAGTTATAAGAGTCGAGGGGAATGAAAGGGAAGCAGTGGTTGGGAAGGGAGTGAGACAGGGTTGTAGCCTATCCGCGATGTTGTTCAATCTGTCTATTGAGCAAGCAGTAAAGGAAACAAAAGAAAAATTCGGAGTAGGTATTAAAATCCATGGAGAAGAAATAAAAACTTTGAGGTTCGCCGATGACATTGTAATTCTGTCAGAGACAGCAAAGGACTTGGAAGATCAGTTGAACGGAATGGACAGTGTCCTGAAAGGAGGATGTAAGATAACATCAACAAAAGCAAAACGAGGATAATGGATGGCAGTCGAAATAAGTCGGGTGATGCTGAGGGAATTAGATTAGGAAATGAGACACTTAAATTAGTAAAGGAGTTTTGCTACTTGGGCAGCAAAATAACTGATGATGGTCGAAGTGGAGAGGATACAAAATGTAGACTGCTAATGGCAAGGAAAGCGTTTCTGAAGAAGAGAAATTTGTTAACATCGAGTATTGATCTAAGTGTCAGGAAGTCGTTTCTGAAAATATTTGTATGGAGTGTAGCCATGTATGGAAGTGAAACGTGGACGATAAATAGTTTGGACAAGAAGAGAATAGAAGCTTTCGAAATGTGGTGCTACAGAAGAATGCTGAAGATTAGATGGGTAGATCACATAACTAATGAGGAGGTATTGAATAGAATTGGGGAGAAGAGAAAATTGTGGCACAACTTGGCTAAAAGAAGGGATCGGTTGGTAGGACATGTTCTGAGGCATCAAGGGATCACCAATTTAGTATTGGAGGGCAGCGTGGAGAGTCAAAATCGTAGAGGGAGACCAAGAGATGAATACACTAAACAGATTCAGAAGGATGTAGGTTGCAGCAAGTACTGGGAGATGAAGAAGCTTGCACAGCATAGTGTAGCATGGAGAGCTGCATCAAACCAGTCTCAGAACTGAAGACCATAACAACAAAAACATCATTTTTTGGTGGTGCGACTTTTTCCCGTCTGTGCAGATGCGACATTCCGTATAAACTTTCCCAGTAACACTGGTTACCACAGCCGCTCCGCGGATGTTTAGGTATTTGTTGCCTGTAGCACGTTTGTGCTCTTCTACTCGCCAGTTCGTTTAACATTTCACCATTTTTTTCTCCTCGGCTGATGTTACAATGTTGCTGCTGTGCCACACTAAACTGTTTTTATAGTGCAATTATTGTGATTTTTTTTTCGGCTGACTAAATATATCTAAAAGCGAAACAAACCACTGTAAAGTTCTCAGTCGCGACAAAATGTAGTGCTTTACAAAACTATGCACTTCCCCCGTCCATGGATAGTGGCTTCGAAGTTGAAGTCGCTATTTATGCGTATGCCTTTCTGAATCATCGTACTGGAATAAGACATTTCCCGATAAGATAGCTTAGGGAACATTATTACGTAAATATATTTGGACAGGTACTTTTAGATATCCGGCTTGACTATTTCCAGAGTCTGAATGCCGATTGTATTGACACTCGATATCGGGTTCCGTCTTATCGCCGGCTTGCGCGCATTACATTACATTTACCTTGTGCGTCAGCTGCGTCTTTACACCAGAGGCTCCTGCCTTTCTGTGTTTCGTAACAGTTTTCAAATGAAGTGACATCACCATTCACGACTGCGCCGTCAGCGGATAGTCCCAGAAATCGTCGTCCGTTAGGTCCTTCATGGTACATTACGTGCCATTTTACCTTGTGGGTATGTCTTCCCATTCAGAAGCACCTACCAGCTTCTGTCCACTAGGAACTTTTCGATCAAATCTCATATCTGTCCCGATATTCCATAGGCACAAATTTTGTTCACTAGGAAACGGCGTGGAATTTCGAAAAAACGCCCAGAGAATCAAGAAACACGGTGCGAGGGTGTGCGGCGTGTGCTTTAGTGATTTCAAATGCTGTTAGCATATTGTGTTTGTGTGTGTGTAGTCTGTAACGGGTGGAATCCAGCAGACGGGGGTCAACTTGATACTGCTCGAACAGAATTGACCCCCATCTATAGCTTCACTTCTGTGCCCTGTCGCTTAACGGGATAGACCCAACACTTCTACAATAAAGTTTTTTTTTATGTTTTGAACGCGGCTGCGTGGTCAGCAACCGATTACAAAGTAAAATTACCAGTAATAGCAGCCATCGGTTGCAAAAAAGGGGAGTCACGTATTGATTTCAGTTTCATACGTGACATACCAATTTGAGTTTATTTCTGATGAAGGCACTCATAGCAGTGCCGAAACCTGGGTTAAAAGACTCCCGTTTTGTGCGACCGAGAGCTGCTTTGGTAATGTTATTTGTGCAATAGTATGTGCAACAGAAGCAATATGAACTAAAAACAAGGCCGCGATCGACATCGGATTACCAACCCGGAATAAATAAAGCTAAGTCAGGGTAAAATCATCGTCTTGAACAGTTTCCAGTCCCAGGCTCGCCATCTAGCCTGTTTTCCCACCATCTTTCTGTGTTAACACTGGTCCAATCCTCGCCCCTTGAATTCTCTTTTCCCATTCTCCTTAAATCCCCACGCCGTCTTAGCATTGAGGTTTCTACCCTCCTCTGCAAAGGTTCCTCTTCCACTAATTCCCTAACCCTTTTATTCCTCATTCTATCTCTCCTTGTTGCTCCTATCTTACTTCTGAGGAACTTCATTTCACCTGCCTGTTACCTGCTTACATTTCTTTCCTTCATTAGCCATTTTTCAAATCCATAGGTCAGAACTTAGATGGAGTGACTACTATATATTACTTCACTGCTTTTCTGTGGGACGTCTTTGTTCCAAAATGGGATCCTAAAACTTCGCAGGAATGCATCTGTCCGTCTGCCACGTTCACTGATCTCTTTCTCATTTGTTCTATTTTCCTCTATCACACTTTCCATGTAATTGTCACTTTCCACTTTCTACAATCGTTCACCTCCAATCCTTATTCCGGTAGTTGGTCTACCTTTCTTTGTAGTTACAACCAGGATCTCCCATTTGCGTACATTAAATTTCATTCCCTACTGCCTCACAGTTTTTTTCCAAGCTTCCAGCTGTTCCTAAATCTCCTCCTCCCTGGTTCCCCAGATCAGCAAGTCATCCTGAAACACCACAGCTTTCCCCTTGTCTTCTACAGGTTTTTGCTCCCACTTTAGTCATTGTCATCCAAGACCGCAGTGAAGAGGTGACAATGCAGTGCCCTGTTTCACACCACTTGTTTGCTGGAAACATCCGTCCTTTCATTTCCCACTTTCACACAACTCATTCACCGTACATCTCCTCCACTCTTCTCTAGTGAAGCAGCGACAGGCCTAGCTAGCCAACATTGGATCAAGAACCAGCTTTCAACAAGGAAACTAACCTCGGAAAGGATGTCTTTCATTACAGTCTTCAAATTCAAATTTTACTGATTTACTTTTCAGAAGCACTATTTACGTGTTGCTCTATTTGCTTCCGCCTTCGTAGCTGAGCGGTCAGCGCGGCCAATCGCCATGTGGAGGACCCGAGTTCGAGTCCCAGTATAGCCAGGGATTTTTCCTTGGTGGGAGGAGTGGGACAGGGTTCACTCAATGACGTGAGGCTGCCTGCGGAGCTGCTCAACGGATTAGTCTCGGTTCCAACGTCAAGAAACCTTCGATAGCCATGACACAATTGGTAGAGGAAGACAAAGCGGTCGATCGGGTCCCTTGGGCCGGTTAGGGCCAGAACGCGGAATTTTATCTTCCAGTTATGGGCACAAAAAGGCTAGGCAACAAATTGTTCCTCGCTAGGTAAAACAAAAGCCAATGGAGCAAAGTAATTGATCCACAACATCTCACCGGTGTTGTGAACCACTATAATCAAACCTACCAACTTTCTCAAGAGTGCCGAGGAAGAAGTAATGCAGATTGGCTTTTCTTGATCACCCAGGACGATTGCCTATTGGTCTCTAGACCAAATGGAGAATAAAACGTGATGCATTTGAAAAGCCACCTGTCAGCACTCAGGGACGTTCAGTTACGGTACCGTCGTGCAAATTTCAACCTTCATCACCGTCAGCTTGGATGCAAGACCCAGACGTTGCAGAGGCCCATTCGCAGCAACGGTTGCTGAACGGACCTTGAGAAGACGCTGTTGGTGGCCACATGTTCATCTGGGCGGTCAGTTATACAAAAGTTGTTCTTATATTCACCCGTAAACATTCGATTTGGCAGCCATCATTCACTGCTGTCATCTATGGGTTATGGTGCATCACAGTTGCCTCGCCGTCTGTTTTGAATAGCGCAGTGTTGCCATCCACGGTATACTTTAACGATTGAGTCACGCAAACAACTTACAGACTTAGCCGTTTCAGAAACTGGACATCACATAAATCGCTCCGCTTCCACGTTACAACAAAGACCCCCCCTCTGCCCCCCCATGCCCCCTCTGCCCCCCATGCCCCCTCTGCCCCCCATGCCCCCTCTACCCCCCATGCCCCCTCTGTCCCCCATGCCCCCTCTGCCCCCCCTGCCCCACCCTGCCCCCCTGCCCCCCTGCCCCCCTGCCCCCACCCCGCACACACCGAAACGCTTTGTACACCTTCCTACCTTCCACCCCTGGGCTGCCACCTGCCGTAAGTGAGTGGTTATTACTCGTTGACGAACGTTAATGTGACTGGACAGTGTGGTCTGAAAGGCAGTCATCTTAAATTAAAAATCTAAATGCTTGGTAGAGCATGTATGTTCAAGCTGCTTCTGCTGCAGCTAGTGAAAACTAGTGTCCAGTGTTTAATTTGGCCATCGTACACAAAGGATAACACGGACACAGCAGCGCGTAACTTTATAGTACACCAGGTTATCTTTATTCTACCTAACCAGGAAAGCTATGGGACAAGTTAAGGATCTTGTAATGAAGTAAACAGTACGGTACTAGCACCTCGATCGCTTCTTGAATTCGCACGACTGCCTGCCCTCCATCGCAGACTGGATGAGTTACCTGCAACTTTTAGTCTTGCCTTTTACTCTCCTGGATTCTTCGCAGCGCTGCAAAACTTTCACCATTCACTACTTCTGCCCTACCTGCTTATTAACCTTTTCGACCTATCACAAGAAGCTACTCATCATTGCTCAACGAAGTGCGCCGATATCTCAACTCCGACCGAAACATTACTTCCCGTTTTCTTCCACTTACCCTTTCTGCGTAGGTCTTTAAACCCTATGAGGAAATGATGTACTGTCGGTTGAAGAAACCCGCCACAACTGAACTTTTGAAATGTCTTTCATTGCAGTCTGTTCTCGCTCTTTTTTTTTTTTTTTTTTTACATCGATTACTGATTTTTAGATGTGACATAAAGTCAAGTAAGAGACATGCCACCATTTTATAAATTTGGAAATTTATACACTCCGTTATGGTCGCTTGAGAAATATTTAGTCACTTGACATTCAGCTGCTCAATTTTATTTACGCGTTTCGAGTAAACTCATTTTCAGAACACCCGCAGAAAGATACAAAAGTCAGGAGAACACGACTATTTAAAACAGTTAACAAATAATAAATTGATGAAAGTTTAAAAGAACAGGAATTAAAATGAATGTACTAATGGAGGTAAGGGGCTTCGTATACATGGTATGGCGTCATGTACAAGAACCCAATTCTCGAGTACAACCGAGTAAGCAAATTGGACGTTATGTGCAGTGTAGCATAAATGGCCAAGAGGTGACGTGAATGGTAGCATAACGTAGCGCTGAAGGCGTAGGACAGACCCAATAAAGATATTAAATGTCTAAAAAAAACATATTAAAAGGAAGTAATACAACAAAGTCCATAAAATACATCATCACAAACAGTAAACACTGGACTCGCATTCGGGAGGACGATGGTTCAATCCCGCGTCCAGCCATCCTGATTTAGGTTTTCCATGATTTCCCTAAATCGCTCCAGGCAAATGCCGGGATGGTTCCTTTCAAAGGGCACGGCCGACTTCCTTCTCTAATCCGATGAGACCGATGACCTCGCTGTCTGGTCTCCTTCCCCAAACAACCAAAGCCCAACCCAAAACAAACAAACAAACAGTGTATATAAAACCGAAGTCTGAAGTAAAGGCTAGGCAGTGGGCGAAACCGAAAGAAGCTGGGTGGCAGTAGTCGTACATCGTATTACATACAATTGAATATCTGTATGCATTACATTTTACAAAAGAAAGGATATTATAAACTTACTGTAGTGAAATAGGGTACTTATAGCCGAAATTAAAAGTAGGTAAAAAGGACATAAATATGCACCCTGACAATCTTTGTTTATTACGTTCGCTGTCACTGTGAAGAGAACAATGTAAAATAAATACATTTTTTTCAATAAGTAACAGGAATAAGAAGCATAAAGAAATCAGTAAATGTAATTACAATACGGAACTTAAAAGGAAAAAAGCCGTTTACTTTAGCTTTGTGGACGCAAAAATTTGGATGAAGGTAAAATGTTGACAAAGTGATAATGAAGAATAACATTGCAAAATGCATGTCCATTAATAAAATGACAAGAGAATTGTAATGTATATTAGATTTACGTAGGCATACAAAAGTTATTTATAAATGCTACTGGATCTCAGTAAAAAGTAGAGATAAAAGAGGTTATGGGGCAAGAGGTAAAAAGAAGAGTACGACATAGATGCGAAACAAAAATTGAAAACAGGGAGGGAAGGTTGAAAAAAATTGAAATGATTGTGTGGCATTGTTGCCCGGGAGGCCCCATCCGGGGAAATTCGGCCGCAGACTACAAGGCACAAGAACCACTTATGGAGGAATGAATCTATGCAGGAAAAATAGTAAGCAGGACATATCGTGCTACCTGGAAGTTATCTTCGTAAGCAACAGGCCATCAAATACCTTGAAAAACCATTGGCGAGCCGACCGTCTTTGCTGTTAACCACTACTGAAGGACTGTTAGAACGATGAATATAAATTTCAAGCTCCTCAGCAATGCCCAAATCCTGTCCTTTAGACTCAATATGCAAGATTCCCATGTTGTCATTAATCTATGATAGTACAAGGTCTTCATTTTTTAAATGTGAACCAAAGGCATTGTTGTTTCTTGTGTGTTCCCCAGAACGTGTGATAAAATCCTATCCCAGTTTGCACTGTACAAATGCTGTCACACGAGCCACAGTTAATTTTGTATACTCTAGGTTTTTTAATTTGTCTGTCCTACCATACCACCTTTGGTATGTTGATTTTAATTCATGTTAAACTTTTTTCAATTTATTCTTAACTGTCGTAAACAGCGGTGTTACTCACGACTTTTGTAACCTTTCTGCAGATATTCTGAAAATGAATTTACTCGAAACGCATAAATAAAGTTGAGTTGTTGAACATAAAGCACTAAATTTTTCTTTGGTGACCATAACAGCAGTTCATGAGGATATTTTTGATCCGTCATTGCAACTAAAAAAAAATGCGTGATTTTTTTCACTAGACGCGTTTCAATTTATTGAGGTAAATCATCATCAGTGGTCTGTAATTAAGTTTATTTACATTGTGATTTGCTTTTTAGATCAAAAACTTCATTAAGAATAGGTTGGTTTGTACCTACTGTGATTTTTCGGCTGCTTTCTCGCTTATATCGGAAAATGCCGTCTCCTAGCACATCGTTGTTTTTCTGTGTTAGACACTGATAATTCTCGTCTATTTTTTAGATGTTCTACAGCGCTACGTGTTTCTCACAATACACTTTTATGCACACCACTGTATTCTGTTTTTTTTTTTTCGTACTTCAAGTATGTGTTGTGTGTTTTGTATTGTTGCCAACATAACCTTTCCACTACTTCGTCTTTGACCTACAAATATTCTTTTTTAAATTAGATTATTGGATGTTTGTAATTCTATTTAAGTATGTTTCTGTGTATTAATATACTGTGTAAGAGTAGATCAGGAATAGCGATGGATATGATGTTTTTGGGGAGGAGAAACCATGATGAGTGGACATAAGTATATAGCAGTGCGTTGGAGTGTGGATTAGAGGAGAAGGTGAGAAGCGAGAGGTAAAATGAAACTGTGAGTGGTGGGGAGAGGGGGAGGGTTGTGGGAGCGTGGGAGTGGGTGAAGGATGGAAAAGGCTCTTTTTTTTGTCATGTGATTTCATCAATTATTCCATATAGTCTCTGGTTTCCAATATTTATCTGGTCATTGAGCAACTGTTTATTTTGTGTTAATGCTCTTTGAATGTGGAAATTTTCTTGGAAAGGAAGGAGATGTCTGTCTTTACTGATTTTTGTATCTCAAAACTAAAATCAAAACTAAGATACCAACAATGTGGTATCTATCAACTTAGTTGCAGAGATTGTGAGAAGATATACATTGGAATGACTGGCAGGACATTTGACACAAGATATAAAGAACGCATCAGAGCATTCAAATACGGTACAAGTCATTCAACATTTGCGGGTCATCTAAGAGAAGAACACCATAGACCAAGCAATACTGAAAACGATATGAACATCATAAAAATCGGTAAAGACAGACATCTCCTTCCTTTCCAAGAAAATTTCCACATTCAAAGAGCATTAATACAAAAGAAACAGTTGCTCAATGGCCAGATTAAATATTGAAAACCAGACACTCTATGGAATAATTGATGAAATCACATAATAAAAAAGAGCCTTTTCCATCCTTCACCCACTCCCACTTCCCCCCCCCCCCCCCCACCATTCACAGTTTCATTTCACCCCTCGCTCCTCACCTTCTCCTCTAACTCACACTCCACCACACTGCTATATACTTATGTCCACTCATCATGGTTTCTCCTCCCCCAAAAAAACATCGCTATTCCTTCTCTACTCTTAAACAGTATATAAATACACAGAAACATACTTAAGTAGAATTACAAACATGCAATAATCTAATTTAAAAAAGAATATTTGTAGGTCAAAGACGAAGTAGTGGGAAGGTTATGTTGGCAACACTACAAAACACACACATCAACACATTTTTGAAGTAGGAAAACAAAGAGGATACAGAGGTGTGCATAAAAGTGTGTTGTGAGAAATGCGTGGTGCTGTAGAACATGTAAAAAAATAGAAGAAAATTATCAGTGTCTAACACAGGAAAACAACGATGCACTAGCAGACGGCATTTCCCGATGTAAGCGAGAAAGCAGCTGGAAAATCACCATAAGTACAAATCAACCTATTCTTAACGAACTGTTTTTGATCCAAAAAGCAAATCAAAATGTAAAAAAACTTAATTACAGACCACTAATGATGATTTACCTCAATAAATCGAAAGGCGTCTGGTGAAAAAATCACGCATTTTTTAAGTTGCAACGAACGATCGAAGTTACCCTCATGAATTATAAAGCAACTACGGACACTATGGCCATACAAATGAACACAACAACAGTGTATAAATAACAGTTTCAAAGATTATTAGTTTATTTCAAGTATCGAACTTTTTCAGATGTGTTACAAATAAATAAGACATACTAAGGTGAGGGAAAAATATTGAAACCTATGGTACCATCCGCCTGTCTTGACCCTTGATATCAATAACATGACGGACTAAACCACTCATTGAAATCCAAAGCGCTTAAAATACGGCTCATAACACAGCACTCAGCCTGTTCTCTATACTTCGCCAAAACAACCAAACTGTCACCTTTCAACGTATACTAATCTTGATGCTATGCTGTAGATCGATATTTTCACGCAAATAAGATTTCCTACTGTATCTCTGGCTTCGCCAACGCACAAACCAATTATCACCTTTCAACGCGACGAAGACCTCTGGCTAAGCTGCAGGCAGCCAGTCACTACAACCTATAGTTCAGTAAATATTGTCAATGTTATGTGTCTGTTTACGCAAGTGAAATGGCGCGCAGAAGCTGACCAATACCGCACAGGCGTGATGCTAATACGTTATACAGTCCGTGTCTTGCACCGTGTGATTTCCATCGTTTCGGCAAGCTGAAAGAACATCTGCCAGGAGAGAGAGATTTTCCAGCAGTGATGATGTCTAGGTAGCGGTTCCCTAAGCGTTGCGTGGCCAAGGAGCGGATTTCTACTGTCCAGGAACTGAACGACTGGTAGAAAATTACGACCGTTGTTTACATATACTTGGTGACTATGTTGAAAAATAGTGTCTTGTATCTGTGAAGCGTAGTGCAACATTCAATAAAAGTTACTTGGCGGGCTACAGGTGATGTGCAACTTTTTCAAGCTCTCTTCTGTTTTAGTTATACACTGACGGAAAAAAAATTGAAGCACCAAGGACGAGTTGTGTGACACATACGAAAGTTGGTAGCCGTGTTTCTGCTGCTGACAGATGATGTCTATTCATATATCACGCCAGTCGCTTCAGAGTGGCGCTAGGAGCACCACTATGAGGATGCAAATCAGATTTGCTTTAAATAAACGCTGTGAAAGTCGTGTGCGTTAGTCACCTTTAAGATTGGATGTGGTGAGCTGGTTAGTCAAGAACGTTCAATTTGAACGTGGTCGTGTAATAGGGTACCAGAGGCTGTGCGTTCCTTCTGCAGTACTGCAGACTTGACGGAAATGTAGCCACTACACATGATTGCTGGCAACGGTGGTAACGAAAATGGCTCAGGACGGCAACTTGGCATTACCGAGAGGAACGACCATCATGTTCGGCATGGGGTTCTAGCGCATCGTACTGCATCTGCAACAGCAATCTGAGCAGCAGTTGGCACAATAGTGACACAACGAACTGTACGAAATCGGTTACTTCAAGGACAGCTCCGAGCCAGATGGCCTGTAGCAAGCAGTCCACTGACACCAAACCACCCCTTTTTCCGACTTCAGTGGCGTCAAGCTAGAGTTCATATGAGGACAGGGTGGATGTCTGTCGTATTTTCTGATGAAAGGTGGATCTGCCTCGGTGCTATTGATGACAGAGCGTCAATTAGGAGGATGCCAGTTGACGGCCTCCAACCAACCTGTCTGCGAGTAAGTTATAATCTAATCTGGACTTGGCCGGCCGTTTTGGCCGAGCGGCTCTAGGCGCTTCAGTGTGGAACAGCGTGACCGTTGCGGTCACAGGTTCGAATCCTGCCTCGGGCATGGATGTGTGTGATGTCCTAAGGTTAGTTACGTTTAAGTAGTTCTAAGTTCTGGGGGCTGATGACCTCAGATGTTAAGTCCCATAGTGCTCAGAGCCATTTGAACCACTTTAATCTGGACCTCAGAAGGTGCGATTTCGTATGACAGTAAGAGCACTCTCGTGGTTATCGTACACACCTTGATTGCAAATATAAATGATTCGACCTATTCTGTTGCCATTCACGAACAATATTCCAGTGTGTGTTTTCCAACAGGCTAACGCTCAGCCACATAGCGCGGTTGTAATCCAGCAAGCACTACAGTGTGTCGAGATGTTACTTTGGCCTGCTCGGTCGTCAGTTCTGTCTCCGATCGAGCACATACAGGATATCGTCGGACGCTAACTCCAGCGTCATTCACAAACAGCATTAACGATCCCTGTATTGACCGACCGACTGCAGTAGGCGTGGAACTCCATCCCACAAACTGACATCCGGAACTTGCACAACGCAATGCATGCACGTTTGAGCGTACATTCAACATTCTGGCGGTTACACCGCTCATAATACAATACTATTTCACATATGCAATGGATTATCTTGCGTTATCCTAATATCTTGTAATGTTAATCTTTCAAATACGTTACTTCGACAAAGGTATTCCCGGAATTTCATTCCTGTGTTGCATTTTTTTCTGTCAGTGTATTTGTTCCCACTTCTTAAGATGTTAACTCTTTTATAACAAAAATTATTGATAGTAGATGATTTTTTAGTTACAAATTTAAGTGAGGGCTACAAGAGTGGCTTTCTGAGGCACTGAGCAATTCAAGGAATTCTCTCGGAAAAGTCTGAAAGAACTCAGAGGGGAATAGCTGTGGGTTCAACATTAGGAAAATTATAATTCGAGAGCTTCTAGAAGCTGCTCATTAACCTAATGGAAACTTCCGATGACTTTTTTTTCGCAGCTAAATAACAGACGCTAGGCTGCCATCAGAGTGATTACAAATTCCAGCCGGACCGTCCCGTGACGAGCACCGCCCGCTTCGTGCGGATGAGCTGTGCCAACTTCTGGCGAACATTCGTACACCTCGCTCCAGCCGTCACCGTACAGGGGGAGCAGCATTTTGGCGCCCTGCCACGAAGGAAAATTCCCACCCTTTCCTTCACCAGCTGTTTCGCTTCTTCCACCTAAATCTGTACGCCAGTTTGCAATAGCGGAACGTCCTTCGGACATTTAGTCTAAATGAAAGTGTGCAAATCTACTTCTACTAAAACAAAACAAAGATCAACTTCCTTTCAGCTGCAGACAATGACATTTCGGACGTTGTGATGTCATTTGGAGGTATTTTGTTACATGCATGATGCACATGCTTTCTTTCGTTTTATTTATTGACTGGGTATTCCTGTTTCGTCTCTGAGACTTCCACAAACGGTTTTGTCGTTTTGTGCAATTTTTAATAAACACAAACAATTTCAAAACTTGTAATATCAAAGTCGAGGTACTGAGATAATTTAAGACGCACATTTTCAATACATGAAAGCAAAACGTAATTTTCTTTCCTTCATTTGTCAATTTGGTTTAACATTTCAGTTTGAAGTATTTCGATGTGTTCCCAAATAGTTTTCCCATCTGTTAGTGGCGCGAGGAACTATTTGTGCCAAAGTTCTTATAATTTCTCTGTGCAGAGTTGTAGCTCCTATCGCTTGTATGATACACATTCTTAAAAACTCAAATAACTTACAAAAAGTAGTGTGTGTAGCATGAAATGTAAACTATCTATAAAATTTTTTTGACAGGTTAGAGCAACTGCAGTGGGTAGGCCAAAGAGTTTACTGTTAAAAGAGCAGAATAACAGCAGTGTGTGGCAGCTATGTGCCTGAATGCAGCTGTGTACATTGTGGTGCATGGAGAAAGCAGGCAGCCTAATATACGGGTTGGGCCAAAAGTCACTACCCACCATAATGCATTGAAAACGTTAAGATAATCGTGCTTGTGTATGATAATCACACATTGGTCAGCCAGAACATTACGACCACCGATCTCCTATCGATATAAACCCGTTCAGAGGGTAGCAACGTCACCTAGGGAGGAAGGACTGCTACTCAGACATACGCTCGGTGCATCTGGTATCAGACGGTGTTGTCCGTGTGTAGAATGGGAAGGCACGCCATCTGTCTGAGTTTGACCGAGGGCAGATTGTGATGTCCCGAAGGCTCGGCACGAGTCTTTGTCGGGTGTTCGAGGAGTGCTGTGGTGAGAGTTCAACATGTGGCGAAACCAAAGTGAAACCACGTCCAGACGATGTGCGGTTGGCTGGCTATCCCTCGTTACAGATGTAGGACGTCGTAGGCTGGGCAGATTAGTAACACCGGATACAAGGCAAACTGTGGCGGAACTAACTTCAGACTTTAATGCTGGGCAGAGTACAAGTGTGCCTGAACACACAATGCACCAAATACTCCTAAAGATGGGCTTCCGCAGCCGACAACCAATGCGTGAGAAAATGTTAACATCACGTCATAGCCAACTACCAACGAAATAGGCATGTGACCATCGGCACTGGGCGTTGGCGCAATGGTAGAGCATTGCATGGTCTCATGAAACCCGATACCTTAATCCTGCCGACTAAAGGAGGCGAATCCGTTATCTTCCAGGGAAACTGCTCCGGCTCCATTGTGCTCTGGGGATCATTCACATGGGCATCCAATGATCCAGTGGAGCTCGTGCAAGGCACCACGACAGTCAAGGAGTGTCATGCACTGGTTGTAGACCACCTACCCCTTCATGACGATCACCTTTCTCGACAGCAGTGACAGTTTTCAACACGATAATGTGCCGTGTCACAAGACAAGGAGCGTTATGGAGTGGTTCGAGGACCACAGTGGCAGTTCCGACTCGACAGATCTGAACCCGACCAAACAAATCTGGGATGTGATAGAACGTGGCATCAGAACTCGTTGTCCCCCTACACAGAATTACGGGAAACAGGCGACATGTGTGTGCAAATGTGTTACTAACTGCCTCCAACGACCTTCTAAGGCCTCATTGCTTCCATGCCACGACGCGTCGCCTCTGCTACCGTGTCAAAGGTGGTCATACCGGCCATTAGAAATGTGGTCACTATGTTATAGCTGATCAGTGTAGGTACATACGCCAGATAGCACTGTTATACACTCCTGGAAATGGAAAAAAGAACACATTGACACCGGTGTGTCAGACCCACCATACTTGCTCCGGACACTGCGAGAGGGCTGTACAAGCAATGATCACACGCACGGCACAGCGGACACACCAGGAACCGCGGTGTTGGCCGTCGAATGGCGCTAGCTGCGCAGCATTTGTGCACCGCCGCCGTCAGTGTCAGCCAGTTTGCCGTGGCATACGGAGCTCCATCGCAGTCTTTAACACTGGTAGCATGCCGCGACAGCGTGGACGTGAACCGTATGTGCAGTTGACGGACTTTGAGCGAGGGCGTATAGTGGGCATGCGGGAGGCCGGGTGGACGTACCGCCGAATTGCTCAACACGTGGGGCGTGAGGTCTCCACAGTACATCGATGTTGTCGCCAGTGGTCGGCGGAAGGTGCACGTGCCCGTCGACCTGGGACCGGACCGCAGCGACGCACGGATGCACGCCAAGACCGTAGGATCCTACGCAGTGCCGTAGGAGACCGCACCGCCACTTCCCAGCAAATTAGGGACACTGTTGCTCCTGGGGTATCGGCGAGGACCATTCGCAACCGTCTCCATGAAGCTGGGCTACGGTCCCGCACACCGTTAGGCCGTCTTCCGCTCACGCCCCAACATCGTGCAGCGCGCCTCCAGTGGCGTCGCGACAGGCGTGAATGGAGGGACGAATGGAGACGTGTCGTCTTCAGCGATGAGAGTCGCTTCTGCCTTAGTGCCAATGGTGGTCGTATGCGTGTTTGGCGCCGTGCAGGTGAGCGCCACAATCAGGACTGCATACGACCGAGGCACACAGGGCCAACACCCGGCATCATGGTGTGGGGAGCGATCTCCTACACTGGCCGTACACCACTGGTGATCGTCGAGGGGACACTGAATAGTGCACGGTACATCCAAACCGTCATCGAACCCATCGTTCTACCATTCCTAGACCGGCAAGGGAACTTGCTGTTCCAACAGGACAATGCACGTCCGCATGTATCCCGTGCCACCCAACGTGCTCTAGAAGGTGTAAGTCAACTACCCTGGCCAGCAAGATCTCCGGATCTGTCCCCCATTGAGCATGTTTGGGACTGGATGAAGCGTCGTCTCAGGCGGTCTGCACGTCCAGCACGAACGCTGGTCCAACTGAGGCGCCAGGTGGAAATGGCATGGCAAGCCGTTCCACAGGACTACATCCAGCATCTCTACGATCGTCTCCATGGGAGAATAGCAGCCTGCATTGCTGCGAAAGGTGGATATACACTGTACTAGTGCCGACATTGTGCATGCTCTGTTGCCTGTGTCTATGTGCCTGTGGTTCTGTCAGTGTGATCATGTGATGTATCTGACCCCAGGAATGTGTCAATAAAGTTTCCCCTTCCTGGGACAATGAATTCACGTTCTTATTTCAATTTCCAGGAGTGTACTTTCTTCTGATAATTACTGATTCAGCCAGTGCCGTTCCGGGACTACAAATTACCTACGACGACTTCAACTGACTTCATTTTCAACATGATGGTGCACCAAAGCATTATGCAACAGCTGTGCGAAACTGCCTTCGTGAGGTATTTTTGGGAAAGTTACTGGACGGGAAGGGGTGATACACATGACCCCCGGATCTCCTGACCTTACACCAATGGATTCCGTCTTCTCGGGTTGTGTTAAAAATAAAGTGTATGCCACAAAACCGCAAACAGTTGAGGACTTGAAAGAAACTGTTTACAGCGCTTTTGAAGACATTCATTTTATTAAACGATTATGTAAACAAGTATGCTTAAGCGTCCCACGTCGTCTTATGAAATGTATCAACAACGTTGGATAACACAGAAAAGTTTTGTAATACAGTGCAATAAGCAGAAGAATGCAGTTACTCACCAGTTAATCATCCGTCCAAACATACACTGAGGTGACAAAAGTCGTGAGGTACCTCCTAATATCGTGCCGGACCTCCTTTTTCCCGGCGTTGTGCAGCAACTCGGCGTGACATGGACTCAAGAAGTCGTTGAAGGGCCCTGCAGAAATATTGAGCACAGTTGTATCTATAGTCACCCATACCTGCGAAAGTGTGGCCGTGCGGGACTATGAGCACGAACTGACCTGTCGATTGTGTCCCGTGAATGTTCGATGAGATTCCTGTCGGGCGATCTGGGTATCCAAATAATTCGCTCGAATTGTCCAGAACATTCTTGAAACCGACAGTGAAAAATTGTGGCCCGGTGACATGGTACATTGTCATCAATAAAACTTCCATTCTTGTTTGGGAACATGTCTATGGATGGGTGCAATGGTTTCCAAGTAGCCAGTCATCCAGAGGGCCCTGTCCATTCCAGGTAAACACAGCACAGCATTATGGAGCCACCACCAGCTTGCACAATACCTTGTTGACAACTTGTATCCGTGATTTTTCGGGGTCTGCGCCACAATCGAACCCTACCATCAGCTCTTTCCAACTGAAATCGACTCATCTGACCAGGCCACGGTTTTCCAGTTCTCTAGGGTCCAACCGGTATGGCCACGAACCCAGAAGATACGCTGCAGGCAATGTCGCGCTGTTAGCAAAGGCACTAGCGACAGTCGTCTCCTGCCATAGCCGATTAATGCCAGATTTCGCCGCACTGTCCTAAAGGATATGTTCGTCGTACCTCCCGTATTGGCTTCTGCGATTCTTTCACGCAGTGTTGCTCGTCTGTTAGCACTAACATCTCTACGCAAACACCGCTGCCCACGGTCGTTAAGTGAAGGTCGTCGGCCAGTGCGTTGTCCGTGGTGAGAGGTAATACCTGAAATTTGGTATTCTCGGCACATTCTTGGCACTGTTGATCTCGGAATGCTGAATTCTCAAACGATTTCGGAAGTGGAGTTCCCATGAGCCTAGCTCCAATACCATTCCGCGTTCAAAGTCTCTTAATACCCAACTTGCGGCCATGTCGGAAATCTTTCCAAATGAATAACCTGAGTACAAATGACAGCTCCGTCAATGTACTGCTCTTTTTTCCTTGCGTACGCGATAATATCGGCATCTGTATGTGTGCATATCGCTTTCCCAAGACTTTTGTCATTTCTGTGTGGAACACATCATCTCCTCATCGTGCAATTACAGTGTCGTAACTTTGCGGTAGAACAGGATGGTAGCAATCTGAAACAGACAACAATCGATACGAAGTGTCAAGAGTGGTGCCGATCGGTAATGAGGGATGGCAGTTGGGCAACTCTTTGCGCCCTTACTATAGCTAGTCTATTGCGGATTCAAACCATATCGATTTCTCTAGGTTATCAGTTAACAATAAGACACATACGTATCTTGCCCTTTCGCCTCCGTAACTGAGCGGTCAGCATGGATGACTACCATGTGGGGTACTTGGGTTCAATTCCGGTACATTCAGAGATGTTTTCCTTGGTGGGATCACTGGTACGAGATACATTCAGCCAACTGAGGTGCTACTCGATCGATTATTAGCGGTTTCAAGGTCAAGAAATCCGACAATGACCATGACAGTGGTGTGCTGACCATATACCCCTCCATGCTGCACCCGATGCCGCCATTGGCAGAGGATGACACGGCGGTCAGTAGGGCCAATTGCCCATCTAGGACCAGAATACGGAATTGTACTTTACGTGCCTGTGGCCAGAGGAGATTCTCGACGATGCCAGCACCGGCTCTTTAGGAAAAGCTTTGACGACCACTGGTCTAGATCATTTCAACGAGGATTTTCTTAACAGTGGCCTGTGAAGTGAAGCTTAGTAATCAAGTGTTACAGGCGATAATTAAGAAATCACAGTTCTTTAAAGTGGAAGACAGCCTTCTAGTTAATAACCAGCATCAATATTTCTCAAAGAGCGAACTCACCGTCACATTACACGTGGCACATTTCCACTGAGCTCTTTTGCGACGGAGCTTAGGCTTCCTACCCTTCATCATTTAGAATTTCGCCTCACTTGCAGATGTCGGCAGTTACCATTCCGTTAGTGCACACTAACGCAGGTCGAGCTTGGTCACCAGTAAACGCCGTGCCCGATCAATTATCCTCAACATATGACGACGTCGGAGAAGTATAAATGGCGCCCAGATGCAATAAGATTGTGCCCTTATCTTGCAAGGAAAATCAGTAACTGTTGGATGGTTTTGAGTTGCACAGTTTCGTAGTTAATAGGTACGTGCATGCTCGTAAAGCAGGGAATTAGTGCTCACATAAATTCTCGAAAGGGAAAGGCGAGTAGTATACTACAAGTACAGGAACCAAGACGGAACAAGAAGACTAAAAGCTTGCATGGGGGCTTAATTAAAATAAAATGCAAATAATTTTAAATTTTTGCTTTAGTAGCTGTCTGTCCGATTACGAAGTCTCGTAACGGTTGGCCCTGACTAGTATTATTACGCTATCTGACTGCATAGAACAACAACAAAGAATGAAATGAAAATTTTCGTTAACACAATTAATTAATTAAGTCCCCAGCAACTATAAAACCTATGAAACCAAAACACAGGTGTCACTGTTCTGTGTGTGGAAGTATGACTCAACGTACACATCTGGCACGGTTCTTCTTCAACAACACAAGAAATTTTAAATATCATTTATACTGAAGTAATTAAAGAAAATAGGAATACAACAATTGCGCAAGAAAACCAGGATTACACTCTAATACAAGAACACAAGCCAGATGCTTTGTTGACTGAACCTGTAATGACGCATTATTCAGGGTAATTTCCAAAGTCACTTTTGGGTAAAACAGTCAAAGCCGGTTATTCTTTACCTACTGTCTAGATAGATGGATAGTAGAAGAATTTTTTTTTATAGATGCAAAGAATAGTGAAAGAGTAGGCAGCGGTGCAGAAAACTAAAAGGGAAATAGCACCACTACAGCTCGGGGCCCTGTGAACGCTACGGCACGTATTCACTTAGTATTGTGAATCCCCTGAGGACTTTAATAACTGCACATAAATTTCAGTTTGTGACTCAGTGACAAATCTGGCGGAAGTGCGTACGTAAATCGATCTAACCATGAACATGGATGTATGTCATTCTTAGAATTGCGGAAGATCTTAAATTTCCGAACAGTCAAAAAGTGTTTATAGTCAAAGTTTTCGCCTCGTGGCGACAAAGACCTACCGCGTCTGTCCCAGTTTGAATGTCGATTATTGTCAAGTTCGCGCGCCTGGCGCTCTCTTGTTGCATCACGTAAATGAAACAAATTATTTTCTTCAAACCCTTCTGCTAAACTAACACTTGTCAATTTATCTGAGATCTCCTCAACTCTTTCCGATGAGTCACTTAATTGTTCTTTCTGTTTATTTACGTCTTCTGTAAGTGTCGCGACTCGGGTTTCAGTATTGACACATTTGGTAGTTAACTGTTTATATTGTTGTGTTCTGTCATTTAATCTGTCATTTGATACGGACTCCTCGATTATCTCAAGTATTTCTTCCTTATCGTGTGCACATTGTAAATTTAACTCTGAAAATTTCTGTACTATCACGCGATCTTTTTCTTCCTGTTCCCTACCCTGTTCCTCTTGTCTGATTTCTGTTGAAATTAAGCTATTATTGTGAGCCTTCAAAATCGGTTGTACTTCTTCTCTAATTTCTTTATTTGATTCGTCTTTCATGTATTTGAAACATGTCCCTGTTCGTGAGCCTAACTGTGTTTCCATTATTCCCATATCAGTTTCTAATCCAGATCGTAAATGTGATCCCACTGCTTTCATCTCGGTTTTAATTGTTCCTATTTGTGAGCATAACCGTGTTGTCATTGCTTTCATCTCTGTTTTAATTGTTCCTATTTGTGAGCCTAACTCTCTTATCGCTGCTCTTAATTCAGATCCTCGTGAGTCTAACCGTGTTTTTAATTCAGATCCCAAATTTAATATAGCACTCATCAACTGCTCCATATCTTCTGTCGTTAATCTCGTATTCTGTGAATTTTCTGATTGAGAAAAATTTTGAAATGGTTTTGGACTATTTTCCCGACTTATTACATTGTTTTCAACTCCATTATTCATCATACTGTTGTCCTGTGTTGGCGAGTTCGCCATGTCAACAATTTCGTCATTCTGACTATCCATCATTTTTGCCTTTTTCATCGATCGCGTAATCATTTACCAAAAAATACAAAACTCGTCACTATATGAAAATTACACACAATGACACTTTATCTCCAACAATACCATTCACACGAAATGTTTCCCTCAAACACGATTAATCGAACAATTGAAATAATTGCACTAATTGTCAAACCCGTAGACAAGACAACAGAAATGAAATTTTGCAAAAAAAATACCATTAGAAGAATGACAATTACCAAATCTACACATGCAACATAGACTACAATTACTAAACTACAAATTACTACAACAATCCTACTGTCTACTATTTCTACAATCGGAAGAATTCCAAGGGACGATCCGAAGCAGCGGTCGCCACGTGCATGGGGGCTTAATTAAAATAATAAAAAATGCAAAGATTTTAATTTTTTTGTTTTAGTCACTGTATGTCCGATTACAAAGTCTCGTAAACGGTTGGCCCTGACTAGTATTATTACGCTATCTGACTGCATAGAACAACAACAAAGAATGAAATGAAAATTTTCGTTAACACAATTAATTAATTAAGTCTCCAGCAACTATAAAACCTATGAAACCAAAACACAGGTGTCACTGTTCTGTGTGTGGAAGTATGACTCAACGTACACATCTGGCACGGTTCTTCTTCAATAAGACAAGAAATTTCAAATATCATTTATACTGAAGTAATTAAAGAAAATAGAAATACAACAATTGCGCAAGAAAACCAGGATTACACTCTAATACAAGAACACAAGCCAGATGCTTTGTTGACTGAACCTGTAATGAAGCATTATTTACGACATTAAATAATGAAAAATAAATCAAGTTTCGGTACCTTCATATATTGACCAAAATCACTCTAATCATTAAAATATATCTTCACACCGACTCGCTATTACCACATCTCAACAAGAACTTTTCAGTATCACATCTCAGCAAGCACTCTCTACTAGCACATCTCAACGAACACTCTCTGCTACGAGTTCTTAACAAGCACTGACTACCACGAGCTCACCCCAAGCACTGCCCACTACGACATCTCAATAATCACTGCCAGTGGAGGCGGCGGAACAATACTCTCTAGCGCGATCTCTGGCGCTGTGGCTGAGTGTAGCCACCTTTCCAAGCTCTGTTTAAAAAGTGTGTAAGACAGGGATGTATTCTTTTTGTGGTGTCACCGCTAGACACCACACTTGCTAGGTAGTAACTTAAATCGGCCGCGGTCCTGTAGTACATGTCGGACCCGCGTGTCGCCACTGTGTACTCGCAATCCTAGCGCCACCACATGGCAGGTCACAAGACACGGACATGACCTCGCCCCAGTTGTACGGACGACATAGCTTGCGACTAGACCTACCAAGTATTCCTCTCATTTGCCGAGAGACAGATTAAATAGCCTTCAGCTAGTCCATCGCTACTACCTAGCAAGGCGCCATGTGTATCATTGCTAATTGCTTACTACTATGCAAGAGATGTATTTCAACAAGAAGAACATCATTAAAAGTTAAGTAGATGACAATCTCTCTTCTTTTCTTTATAGTTTTTCATCCAGTCTCCTGTTTCAGAATTTACGCCCGTCTGCGTTAGTTTCGCGTGCACCTAGCCACTCATTGTGTCGAGACCTTAGGGAATCGACACAACAATATTTTGGCGCCGAGGAGTGGTGCCGCGCCCACGTTGCAGTCTTGTGTTATACTTGCTCTAATTTGCTTGTGTCATGGCTTCGCCGCATTCTCCAGATGTACTGTCCGAATTTTTTCGCTTGCAGAATCAGCAGACGCAGGCGTTATTGGAAGCCCTTGGACAGCTCGTCCAGGGTCAACGTGCGCTGCAAACCGATGCGGCGGCAGCCGCTTCATCGCTACCGCAGCCACACACCGCTGTCGCACCGCCATTTAGGCCCTTTGAGGCCCATAACGAGAGCTGGACTGAGTGGGCCGATCAGTTCCGGTTCCACCTCACAGCTTATGGAATTCAAGGTAAAGAGCGGCAGCCGTTTTTGCTTTCTTGTGTAGGTGTGTCTACCTACCGTGTGATAGTGAAATTGTTTCCCCGACGCGACGTAGCAACTCTGACCTACGAGGAAATTTTGTCGGCTTTAGATGCCTATTTCAAAGAAACAGTAAATGTAGTTGCCAAACGGTATACGTTTTTTCGTACAAAACGTACGGCCGGTCAGACTAACAGGGAGTGGGTAGCAACTTTGCAAGGACTTACTAGAGACTGCGCGTTTGCCTGTGACTGTGGCCTCCCATATTCAGATACTATGGTGCGTGATGCAATTGCACAGAACGTTTCTGATGTTCGCATAAGGGAACAGATTTTGAAGCTAGTTAATCCCTCCCTGCAACAAGTGATAGACATTTTGGACAGGCAAGACACACTTGACTTTGCTCAGGAATCATTTGAAACTTCGCCAGACGTGTGTCACATTAATCGGCCCGCCCGGCCCGCTGCACGGGACGCTAAGCGGCCCTCGCGCCCGACTTCGCTGCGGCCGCCTAGCTTGCAACCACGTGCGCCGCGTAAGCAAGCAAAGGCAGTGAAATCTTGCCCGCGGTGTGCAACTAGACATTCGCGTGAAAATTGCCCGTCACGCCAAGCTATTTGCTTTTACTGTCAGAAGAAAGGACATGTACAAAGTGTTTGCCAGAAAAAGCTTAGATCAGACACTCGCAATAATTCCAGGCCTTTTGCTTCGCGCCGGAATCGAACCCAGGACAATCAGGCTCGTGGACCTTCGCCCATGGACATTCATGTAGTTCATTCCCACCCGTCCAGTGACACTTTAGCTAACAGTGACTGTGTTCGTCCCACCCAAAGTGTGCGTCGACGTCGCCGGAAATCCCGTAAAGTTGCAAGTGCTTCTGGACCTGTATCCGTTCAAATTGCACGTGACAGTCGCTCTTGTCGTCAACAAGACAATAAACTTTTTGTGGACTTAGACTTTGCAGGACAAGTGATACCATTCCAGCTCGATACCGGAGCTGCAGTTTCATTGCTCAATCACGACACGTACAAACAACTGGGCGCCCCGCCGTTGCGTGCCGCAAATGTTACGTTAACTAGTTACTCAGGACAGCATATACCTGTGTTAGGACAGTGCAGCCTTCTTGCAGCATACAAGGGACAGACAAAACTTGTGTCATTTTATGTTCTTCGTTCCTCTAGTGCAGTGAACTTGTTTGGCTTAGATTTGTTTCAATTGTTTAATTTGTCTATAGTAAATCAGGTCCTATCAGTGAATCAGACTGTGCCTTCCGCCAGTGTTTCTAGTCTTTGTGAAGAATTTGCAGACATTTTTGCACCGGGCCTTGGTTGCGCTAAGAACTATGAAGCGCATTTGGACCTGAAAGATAACGCGCAACCGAAATTTTTCAGAGCGCGCAATGTTCCCCACGCATTGCGTGATGAGGTCGCAGAACATTAGCCGAATTAGAATCTCAAGGTGTAATTGAACGTGTGCAGGCTTCTCTCTGGGCCTCACCCTTAGTAATTTTGCCAAAACCTTCCGGAAAATTGAGACTTTGTGTGGACTTCAAGGCAACTGTGAATCCACAACTTGTGACTGCTACTTTTCCTTTGCCCCGCCCGGAAGATCTTTTTGACAAACTGTGCCCGGGAAAATATTTTTCAAAATTGGACCTAGCAGATGCGTACTTGCAGATACCTGTGGACGAAGAATCCCAGCGCGTCTTCGTGGTTAACACGCATCTTGGCTTGTATCGCTTCAAAAGACTGCCATTCGGGTGTGCATCCGCCCCTGCTTTATTTCAGCAATATTTACAAACTATTTGTGCGTCGGTCCCTACTGCTGCGAACTATCTGGACGATATTGTAATCTCAGGAAAGACAGAAGCAGAACATTTGCAAAATCTCCGGACCTTATTTCAGGTATTGCGTCAGAATGGTCTTCGCTTGAGGAAGGACAAATGTGTGTTTTTTGCTCGTGACTTACCGTACCTGGGGCATGTCATAAATGCCCAAGGTATACATCCGAGTCCAGAGCACCTTCGTGCCATTCAGGACTTGCCGTCACCGCAGAACTTCAAACAGCTACAGAGTGTGCTGGGTAAGGTAAATTATTATCACCGATTTGTGCGCAATGCTTCTTCCATTTCAGCTCCGCTTCATCGCTTACGCCGTAAAGGTGTTCCGTTCGTCTGGACGACGGAATGCGAACGCGCCTTTCGCCAGTTGAAATCGGCGTTACTTTCAAATACTTGCCTTACGCCATTCGATCCCCGAAAACCCCTTTTGTTGATGGTAGATGCATCGGATTTCGGGATCGGTGCTGTGCTTGCGCACAAGGATGGCTCGCATGATCGCCCTATTGCCTTTGCGTCCAAATTACTCTCATCTGCGCAAAGAAATTATTCACAAATAGAGAAGGAAGCTTTGGCTCTTGTGTTTGGTGTAACGAAGTTTCACGATTTCTTGTATGGTCGTCACTTTACCATCATCACGGACCACAAGCCTTTGACATCGCTTTTTCATCCGAACAAGCCTGTACCTCCACGTACAGCGCAGAAATTCATTCGCTGGTCACTTTTTCTCTCGCAGTACCGCTACGATATCTTGTATCGGTCCACTGCTAAGCACGGAAACGCTGATGCGTTGTCCCGTTTGCCTGTTGCTGAGGATAAAGCATTCGATTCTTCCGAACTTGCTTGCATGTTCATTGATTCGGAAGCCGATGACGTGGTCGCGTCGTTTCCGATTGATTTTCGTCGTGTAGCTACTGCCACAGCTGCTGACCCTGTCCTTGCTACTGTTTTGCGTTTTGTTGCTACGCAATGGCCCTTGTCAAAGTCACGGATCGAGGATCCTTTGGTTCGCCGTTTTTTTGCCCACAAGGAGAGACTTTTTGTCCGACGTGGTGTTTTGTTGTTGCGTTCCGATAATGATCAATCCCGAGTCGTGGTCCCACGTTCGTTACAGTCCTCTGTCTTACAGCTTCTTCACCAAGGACATTGGGGTATAGTGCGAACGAAACAACTTGCTCGACAGCACTGTACTTGGTTCGGAATCGATGCTGCGATTACGAATATGTGCTCCTCTTGCGTGGCGTGTGCCGAACAACAATCCGCACCGCCGCGGAAATTCTTTGCATGGCCGAAAGCCACTTCCCCTTGGCAACGCTTGCACATCGATTTTGCTGGTCCATTCTGGAATGCTCGATGGTTGGTTGTGGTCGATGCTTTCAGTAATTTTCCTTTTGTTGTCCGGATGTCTTCCACGACGTCTTCTGCCACAATCCAAGCCTTGTCTGCTATCTTTTGCATTGAAGGTCTTCCGCAGACTATTGTTTCCGACAATGGCCCACAATTCATGTCCGCAGAATTTCAGTCGTTCTGCAAGGCCAATGGTATTCAACATCTGACATCCGCGCCGTTTTCGCCTCAGTCAAACGGTGCCGCTGAACGATTGGTCCGGACTTTCAAGTCGCAGATGTTGAAGTTGAAAGAGTCGCATTCTCGGGAGGACGCTTTGTTGCTCTTTTTGTCTTCTTATCGCTCTCAGCCCCGCGATGGTCGCTCGCCGGCTGAATTGCTCCATGGTCGTCCTCATCGAACTCTGATGTCTTTGCTGCATCCGCCACATCAGGTTCCTGTGCAGCGGCAGACTCCTGCTTTTGCTCCTGGCGACGTTGTCTATTATCGCAACTATCGCGGTTCACAGCGTTGGCTCGCAGGGCGCATTCTTCGCTGCCTCGGCCGCGCGATGTATTTGGTTTTGGGGGCCTCTGGTGAGGTGCGTCGGCATCTCAATCAGCTGCGCCTCTGTCGTCGCCTGGGTTCTGCCGCTCCCCGTCTGCTTTCAGCGACGGAGCCGTCGGGTCAGCGCCCTGGGGACCCATCTACTGGCTCGCCTCATCCCCAGGTGTTACCGACGCTGCCTTCCATTTTGCCTCATGGCGTCGCGCCGCCGCAGCCGCCGCCGGCGCCGCCAGCAGCGGACGCTTCGCTGCAGCCGCCACGCGCCTCTCTGGGTCACGCGCCGCCGCTCGCTTCCCGTGACCAGCCGTCCTCCGCCATGGACCTCTTGCCCGCTCCGGACCAGATGTCGTCTTCGCCCGTCGGGTGCTCCGACCACATGGAGGTCGACCCCGCGGCTCCTCTTATATCATTCGTGCGCAAACACCTCATGTTGACGTGCACCCTGGATTAGGTTTGCAGGCGTTTCCTAGCTCCCCTCGGACCGAATGGCCGGGTGCGGGTGGCACAGCCTCGCCTGTTGTTAGGCTCCCCACCTCATCGCATACGTCAACATGGGGTCCTCCCCACGGCGGGCGGAAGCCTTATCTCACGACCGTTCGCCGATTTGCGGGGGAGGAATGTGGTGTCACCGCTAGACACCACACTTGCTAGGTAGTAACTTAAATCGGCCGCGGTCCTGTAGTACATGTCGGACCCGCGTGTCGCCACTGTGTACTCGCAATCCTAGCGCCACCACATGGCAGGTCACAAGACACGGACATGACCTCGCCCCAGTTGTACGGACGACATAGCTTGCGACTAGACCTACCAAGTATTCCTCTCATTTGCCGAGAGACAGATTAAATAGCCTTCAGCTAGTCCATCGCTACTACCTAGCAAGGCGCCATGTGTATCATTGCTAATTGCTTACTACTATGCAAGAGATGTATTTCAACAAGAAGAACATCATTAAAAGTTAAGTAGATGACAATCTCTCTTCTTTTCTTTATAGTTTTTCATCCAGTCTCCTGTTTCAGAATTTACGCCCGTCTGCGTTAGTTTCGCGTGCACCTAGCCACTCATTGTGTCGAGACCTTAGGGAATCGACACAACACTTTTACCTGTATTGTCCAATCTGTACATCGAAGAATCAATGATGGAAATAAAAGAAAGGGTCAACAGTGGAATTAAAATTTTGGGTGAAAGGATATCAGTGATAAGATCCGCTGACAACATTGCTATCCTCAGTGGAAGTGAAGAAGAATTACAGGATGTGTTGAATGGAACGAACGGTCTAGTGAGTCCGGAACATTGATTGAGAGTAAATCGAAGATAGATGAAAGTAATGAGAAGCGGCAGAAATGAGAACAGTAAGAAACTTGACGTCCAATGTGGGGATCACAAAGAAGACTAACCTATGGAATTCAGCTACCTAGGCAACAAAACAACCTATGACAACACGGCAAGGAGGACATAAAAACCAGACAAGCACCGCAAGGAGGCCATTTCTGACCAAAAGTAGTCTACTAGAATCAAACATACGATTTAATTTCAGGAAGAAAATTCTAAGAATGTAACTTTAGAGCACAGCACATATAAAACACTGACAAGGTGGAGGTTCAAAAAAATGGCTCTGAGCACTATGGGACTTAACTGCTGAGGTCATCAGTCCCCTAGAACTTAGAACTACTTAAACCTAACTAACCTAAGGACATCACACATATCCGTGCCAGAGGCAGGATTCGAACCTGCGACCGTAGCGGTCGCGCGGTTCCAGACTGTAGCGCCTAGAACCGATGGGCCACTACAGCCGGCCAAGGAGGGGGGATTGGATGATAGGACATCTGTTAAAACTTCACGGAATAACTTCAATGATAGGAGAGCAGGGTCCACAAACTTTTCCGGTGACGGGGAACACTTTGAGAATCCTGGCACTTTGATAGAACAGCTTGTTTATTTTGAAGTGTAACAAAAATTTTAAAAATTGGAAAAAAATTTTCTTTGGTGATTACTTCATTTTTAAATCATAACTAATAACACAGAAATGATGATAAAATTTTTAAAAACTAATTAGCGTTGTCGAAATGTAGAGAAAACCTCCATGTTATTAATAGTTATTCGCGGAGCTCTTACGAGTATTCACTTCCCGCAGAAAACCAGCGTTTCGCGGAACACAGTTTAGGAAACCCTGTAGAAGAGGGTGCTGTAGAGATTAAAAAGTGTAGAGGAAGACGGAGATTGTCTGTACCGCACGGGCTTGAGGGTAGCTCACTCGGCTCCCCCCCGTCGGAGGTTCGAGTCCTCCCTCCAGCGTGTGTGTGTGTGTGTGTGTGTGTGTGTGTGTGTTTTGTCCTTTGTGTAAGTCAGGTTAAGTTTGATTAATCAGTGTTTAAGCCTAGGGACCTATGACCTCAACAGTTTGGTCCTATAGTCCTTACCACAAATTTCCAAAAATATCGGTAGCTGACTGAAATAACTTAACGAATAAGATTTTTAACGTATCAGGTTGCCTTGAAGTTCTTATATCAGGTTGTCAGAAACAGTCTGAAGTGCTGGTAAGATTGTTTCAGGGTAGGTTGTGCTGATAAATAGTTGTTAAGGAAAAAAATTCGATGCCTAGCGCAGTTTCCAAGTTAATGATAACTCAAGTTAGGCTATCAGGCTGATCCGCGCAAATTCAAGTGGCCTACCAAATGCAGTTAGTGTTAGATGTTCTCATAGCGTAGATGATAGCGCAAGGGACTGTTCAGCCTTTGACTAGTGTTTTATCCTTACTACCTTCCCACGTCCAATTTTTGTATCGCACTCTTTTTCGATTTTAGGAAACCAAATGAAGAACACCTTTGGCGATACCATCTCTGGTGGGCAACTAGAATTTACGAGCGCAACGGCCTCATTGGATAACTTGAACGCTAATTAACTTGACAAGGGCGCAACGATTCCGTTTTTTCATTAACACTTATTTCTCAACACAACCTACCCTGAAACACCCTTACAAGCTTTTCAGACTATTTTTGACCAACCTGTGAAATCTACGGTTCGTCACAGAGCGTATGGCATGCATACAACTCCTGACTTTTCACCAAAGAAGTTTCGTGCTGTTCGTTGTGCTGTGCCCCCCAACTTTTGCCAGTGGTGAAAAGAAACGGCGTCTTCACAGGTGTGCAGATTATTTTCGTGATCTACATACAGTGCGTCCAGATCGAGAGACTTTGGTGCGACGTAAGGCTTGCTTGTCTCTAAGCGATCTGCAGATTTACATCTACATGGATACTCTGGAAATCACATTTAAGTGCCTGGCAGAGCGCCATTACATACACTTTGTCATCAAAAGTATCCGGACACCTGGCTGAAAATGACTTAAAAGTTCGTGGCGCTCTTCCTCGGTAGCGCTGGAATTCAATATGGTGTTGGCCCACCCTTAGCCTAGATAACAGCTTCAACGCTCGCAGGCATACGTTCAATCAGCTGCTCGAAGGTTTCTTGGGGGATGGCAGCCCATTCTTCACGGAGTGCTGCACTGAGGAGAGGTATCGATGTTGGTCAGTGAAGCCTGGCACGAAGTCAGCGTTCCAAAACATCCCAAAGGTGTTCTATAGGATTCAGGTCAAGACTCTGTGCATGCCAGTCCATTACAGGGATGTTATTGTCGTGTCACTACTCCACCACAGGCCGTGCATTACGAACAGGTGCTCGATCGTATTGAAAGATGCAATCGCCATCCCCGAACTGCTCTTCAACAGTGGGAAGCGAGAAGTCGGTTAAAACAGCAATGTAGGGCTGTGCTGTGATAGTGCCACGCAAAATAACAAGGATTGCTAGCCCCCTCCATGAAAACCACGACCACTCCATAACACCACCGCCTCCGAACTTTACCGTTGGCACTACACATGCTGGAAGATGACGTTCACCGGGCATTCGCCATACCCACACCCTGCCATGGGATCGCCACATTGTGTACCGTGATACGTCACTCCACACAACGTTTTTCCACTGTTCAGTTGCCTAATGTTTACGCTCTGTACACCAAGCGAGGCTTCGTTTGGCGTTTACCAGCGTGACGTATGGCTTATGAGCAGCCGCTCGACCATGAAATCCAAGTTTTCTCACCTCGTGCCTGTCATAGTGCTTGCAGTGGATCCTGTTGCAGTTTGGAATTCCTGTGTGGTGGCGTCGATAGATGTCTGCCTATTACACATTACGACCCTCTTCAACTGTCGACGGTCTCTGTACGTGTCCCTTCACGTTTCCAATTCACTATCACATCGGACACAGTAAACCTAGGGATGTTTAAGAGTGTGGAAATCTCGCGTACCGACGTATGACACAACACCTGACCACGTACGAAATCCCTGAGTTCCGCGGAGCGTCCCGTTCTGCTCTCACGATGTCTAATGGCTACTGAGGTCGCTAATGTGGAGTACCTGGCCGTAGGTAGCAGCACAAGGCACCTAATATGAACAATGTATGTTTTTGTGGGTGTCCAGATACTTTTCATCACACAGTGTAGCTAGTACAGACAGATCCCGTCCGAAAGTACATGTTTTATTTAATAGTAGTCTGGATAAAAACGTTGACATTCATAAAATACCGTAGGATTTTAGACGCACATAAACAAAATAACTGTGGATTTTGTAAGTGCGCTTCAAAGACATTCAAGACGGTGCTAGCCAATCCGTCGCTAGGATCAGAGCACAAGTTCGGCGTCCCAGCTAATGTAACAGTTAAGGTGCATTTACATGGTCCATATTTTACGGCAATATTTTTCTGAAACAGCGCTGCCGTCAATACTGTTGCGACGTAGCTGCAATACGCGGAAGAATAGCAGTACGGCCGGGCAATATTGCTGATGGTTCAGGCGGTTGTAAGTTGTTGCTGACATATTGTCGAGTCGCTATTAGTCATGTCCATCAAGGGTGGAAAATACTTCGTATTTGAAGACCATATCTGTCCGTTTGTCCTCGTCTGTAAATGCCTCCCTCTCGCTCTAATCTTTGTTTCCTACTTCCCTCAGCGACAGCGCTGGAGTCACGTGTCTCTGCACTACTAATACCGTTTAGCTTTTGTTCGAAAGGTCTCATCTGTACATACAGCCACCTGTTTTGTTAGTTGTTTGTTGTTGTGAGATTGTTGCGTACAGCTGTGCAGAAGTGGACGATCGAGAAAACTGTGAATTTTATAAATGCGATTCATTTACAACCAGAGCTATGGAACGTTAAATGTATACAGAGCTCGCACTTTCAAAAAGGGCAGTTGGCTACCTAATGTCGACGAGCTCGGAATCACACTGATGAAGCATACTTAAAAATTCCGAATTCTTCGGAGCTATGCCAAATACGAGGCAAAACAGTTGTATAGGAAGAGTGGAAGCGCAGTTGGCTCTTCATTCACGTGGTTAGCATTTGACGCAATGGGCTTCATACTGTCATGAGACATGCCTGAAAGAAAAACTGAGAGTGTAAACAGTGGTGTGTGCTGATGAACAAAAATAAAATATAAATAAAGGATTTATTATTATCTCAAAATTAGCTTAATGAAGTCCTTTTGTCCTTCTGCCAAATAATTGCACACCACTGGTACCAAGATGCCTATTGATAAATAATGTACTTTAAGGGGAGACGGAAGGGAATTTTTATCCCTATGCTATTTTACTCTTTGAATAAGTGCACGTTTCAAAATAACTAGAAGTGATAAAAGAATGACATTTTTACTGCATATATACAACATAAATGCCTCAGTTTACAAGTAAAATGAACTTAATACATCTTGCGGTTTGAAGAAAAAATTTTTTATTCTTTCACTAGTAAAATTTAACGTTTTTTGTACATTATTATAAAACAGTTTGTGATTGTTTGGTGGTTGTCAATTTACTTGTAATAACTTATTACCATCTGCAGTACAAATTGACCAAATTTCATGTTTATATCCCCATTAGTTTATCAAATAATGGTACCTGAACGTAAAAAATGTAGTTTTGAGAAAAATCCATTTAAAGTTTAATATTGCAATTCTAGTATAATTATTGATGAGAATTAGTTACCATTAATATTTTCCTGCACCATACTGAGCATCATCTGAATCACACTGATCTTCTTTCTTCTCTTTGTCCCTCCTCTTTTCTGTCTGGCTAATTTTGTGCATTTTAAATTAGCAATATCTGCTTTGCGGATTCTCTCTTTATCTATTTGCACCAAGGATTTTGGAGTATTTCCACTAGATTTTATGCCCAATAATTCCAAAACATCCAGTTTTCTAATTACACTATCACTGAAGCATAAAATAACATCATACACACCAAATTTGAGGGTTGTAAGCTGAACAAATACTGTTTTCGGTAACCGGTTCCAAATGACAGAATTCACACATTCATTTAAATTTTGGGTTTTCCCATGAAGACATTTCTTCAACAAGGTATCTTTACAAAGGTCTCTAAATATGGGTTTAATTCCATTCATTACTGATGCAAGTAAAGAATGTTTGTGGTCACATCTGGCACTTCTCTTGTACTTCCACCAAGTGTCAGCATCATTCGGGCAAAGACCGTGCACTGGATTTTCATTTGTGGAAAGCTTATGGGAAAAGATAGCCCATACAGTTTTTTTCATGTTTTCTAAATTTCCTACATTTCTTCTTATGGCCAGGCCATAATAATTCTGTAATCTATATATCTCAAAATTTGTCAGGCGACCTATCTTCTTACCATCTTCCAATACTATTTTTTAGTTTTCTTTCAATAATCTTCTCAACCTGGACCCCATTCTCTTCTGGACATGCCCAATGCGCTCTAATTTATAAACTGTGGCATTATGACCTTTGGGTTGTTCTGCACATACACGGTCGTAAGCCTTGCTGTCACCGTCCACAAATTGCACAGAGCGTCAGGAAAACCATCATATCTCACGAAAAAATTGTCGTATTTATATAAAACAAAAACTGTTTCACGGAGGAAAGACCAGGCATTTCAAATATACTAAAATCTAAAAATCGAATTTTTGAAGCCCACTTGCATTCTGTCTCCCCTTAAAGAATTACAATAAACATATACACTGTGACAGAAATTATGGGATAGCGATATGCACATAAACAGATGGCGTCAGTATCGCGTACACAAGATATAAAAATGCAATGCATTGGCGGAGCTGTTATTTGTACTGAGATGATTCACGTGAAAAGGCTTCCGACGTGATTTGGCAGTACGACGGCAATTAACAGACTTCGAAAATGCTATACGCAAGGGACATTCAGTTTCGGAGATCAATAGGGAATTCAATGTTCCCAGGCCCACAGTGTCAAGTGTGTCCAGAGAATACCAAGTTTCAGGCATTACCTCTCACCAAGTACAACGCAGTGGCCGACGACCTTCCTTAACGACCGAGATCAGCGGCGTTTGCGTAGAGTTGTCAGTGCTAACAGACAAGCAACACTAAGTGAAATAACTGCAGTAATCAATGTGGGACATACGACGAACGTATCCGTTATTTAGCCTATCAGAGTTCTCGTTATCTACAAGGGGGAATTGGAAAATAAGTTTCCCCTGTCGACTGTGGACAGAGTTGTGTGATATGGGCGAAACACGACAAGGCAGGTGAACGTGCACGTGCAAGACACCGATACACCATTGGGTAGCGGTGGACCACGATCAAGCAGATGGCGCTGTCGCAGTGCCTGCACAAAGCGGAGGCCGGCCGCTCAGTCTTTCCCCGGAGCTATGGAGAGAAGGTGCGTTTTGGAGTCGTGCTCAAAGACAGAAGTGAGGGCTGTTATCCGCTGTGAATGGGCACGTGGAGAATCAGGCACTGAAAGTCTTAACCGGCTTGTTGAAGTGTATGGGTCAAGTGTGATGTCGAGGCACATGGTGCGGAGATGGTGCCAGCAATTCAGTGATGGACGTCAGCAAGTGCAGGACATACCGAGACCTGGACGGACGCGCTCGGCCACTACAGATGCACATGTCAGGAAGGTGGAGGACATGATTAATGCGAACCGGCGTATCACCATCGATGGAGTAGCGGCAGAACTTGGAATCGGATATGAGCGAGCTCACAAGATCATCCACGACATTCTTCGATACAGGAAGGTGCCAGCACGATGGGTGCCCCGCCAACTGACCCCGAGACACATGGAACAACGCCTGGGGTTCAGCCTGGAACAGCTCGTGCGTTCTGTTTCGGATTGTGACGGGGGATGAACCTTGGGTCCACCATTACACGCCCGAATCGAAGGCCTCATCCTTGGAGTGGAAACATCCGTCATCACCTGTCCGAAGCATCTCGTGGTCGTGCGGTAGCGTTCTCGCTTCCCACGCCCGGGTTCCCGGGTTCGATTCCCGGCGGGGTCAGGGATTTTCTCTGCCTCGTGATGGCTGGGTGTTGTGTGCTGTCCTTAGGTTAGGTAGGTTTAAGTAGTTCTAAGTTCTAGGGGACTGATGACCATAGCTGTTAAGTCCCATAGTGCTCAGAGCCAACCTGTCCGAAATAAGTTCAAAAGCACTTCGTATGCACGCACTGTTTTCTGGGACGCCAAAGGAGTTTTGCTGCTGGACTTTCTGGAGGATGCAACCACCAGTGCTGCGTGGTACTGTGCCAATCTGTCGAAATTGAAAGGGGTGATTCGAAAAAAGCGGCCTGGCGTTCTGCTGTTGGATGACAATGCGAGACCACACTCGGCGACGGCAACGCACAACGCAAAACCATATTGCAACTCTTGGTTGGGAGCGCCTACACCATACGCCTTACAGTCCGCATCTCGCACCAAGTGACTTCCATCTGGTTCCTGCTTTGACAACTCTCGGCGGAAGGCGCTTTGGCAGCAATGCTGACGTCAAACAAGGCGTTCAACGCTTCTTCCGTATGCAACGCCATAATTTTTTTCCTGGAAGGCTTTTTAAAGTTTATAAAGCGATATGACAAATGTCTCCATGTACTTGGAAATTATGTAGAAAAATAAAGATATGTCTTGTCTTTTTAATGTCTCATTCTCTTTTTTTTTCCCTTTCACACACAACTCTGACCACAGTAGACAAGGGAAACTTATTTTCCAACTCCCCCACGTATTTTACATTATCTCATTAAATATCACAAAGTTTAAATAATAAACTATCAGCGGTTGCTATGTTTTGTGATCTTTCCTAGGTGTTTGATTGCATAGATTATATCTACATCTACATCTACATCCATACTCCGCAAGCCACCTGACGGTGTGTGGCGGAGGGTACCTTGAGTACCTCTATCGGTTCTCCCTTCTATTCCAGTATCGTATTGTTCGTGGAAAGAAGGATTGTCGGTATGCTTCTGTGTGGGCTCTAATCTCTCTGATTTTATCCTCATGGTCTCCTTGCGAGATATACGTTGGAAGGGGCAGTATACTGCTTGACTCTTCAGTGAAGGTATGTTCTCGAAACTTCAACAAAAGCCCGTACCGAGCTACTGAGCGTCTCTCCTGCAGACTCTTCCACTGGAGTTTATCTATCATCTCCGTAACGCTTTCGCGATTACTAAATGATCCTGTAACGAAGAGCGCTGCTCTCCGTTGGATCTTCTCTATCCCTTCTATCAACCCTATCTGGTACGGATCCGACACTGCTGAGCAGTATTCAAGCAGTGGGCGAACAAGCGCACTGTAACCTACTTCCTTTGTTTTCGGATTGCATTTCCTTAGGATTCTTCCAATGAATCTCAGTCTGGCATCTGCTTTACCGACGATCAACTTTATACGATCATTCCATTTTAAGTCACTCCTAATGCGTACTCCAAGATAATTTATGGAATTAACTGCTTCCAATTGCTGACCTGCTATA